>NC_062526.1:29170939-29175939 GCF_022655615.1 Tachysurus fulvidraco
CACACACACACACACACACACAGACACACACACACAGACACACACACAGACACACACACACACACACACAGACACAGACACACACACAAAACATGGAGTTAACAATATATTTGTATAGTGCTTTTAACAATAGGCTTTACAGAAGTATAGAAACAAAAGAAGGGAGAAATATTTATATATAAACAGAAAAAATAAAAATATATTTAAAGTTTAAAATTAATTATAAAATAATAACTTAATATACTAAATATAAATATATCCCTAATGAGCAAGCCTGAGGTGACTGTGGTGAGGAAAAACTCCTGAGATGATATGAGGAAGAAACAGAGATATACAAACATTAAACAAAACCAGTAGTGTGTGTGTGTGTGTGTGTGTGTGTGTGTGTGTGTGTGTGTATACACACCTGTCATAGTTCTGCAGCATCTCCAAAGCAGTGTGTGTGAACAGCACAGTCCCCACCATGGCCTGGAAACACGGATCCTGCTCAGGAGCACGAAACTTCTCCAGCACACACTTACACCTCTTATACAAGGCATCCAAACCCAGATCTCTATATACACACACACACACACACACACACACACACACACACACACACACTTTGTAAAGGAACGAGTTTTACAAAATCATTCATCATCTTTAAACTCCAAACCCTCACAGAAGAACAAGAACATTATTTTTTTCCCAATAACTAAAGACTTTAATAACACGATCAGTGCCGATGTTACCTGCGAAGCCGCTCGAGTCGCAGCTGATTGGTCGAACAGAAAACAGCCAGCAACTCGTACTCAGTAGGAACAGAGAGCTTGGAGAAGTCCTGCAAAGCGCTGATACACACTGGCAACTTCCTGACCACAGCCACAAACTCCTGTACAAAACTGTCCATCTCCTGCACATGTACACACACACACACACACACACACACACACACACACACACACACACACACACACACACACACACACACACACACACACACACACAGTAATAAAAGCCTTATTTTTGTGGCAAACTTATGAAACATTCAAACACAACCAGGTGTGTGTGTGTGTCTTTCAGTTGCTAATGACCATGATGTCACTGAAGTGTTTGTGAGCCCACACACACACACACACACACACAAACAAACTGCATTCATCTCAATTTTCAGACCTGAGGGGAAGCGAGATGAAAGTTCAGGATGACACACAAACCTCACCCTGTATTAGAGATTGTACACGCGTGCGCGCACACACACACACTTCATTATGTATTCAGCATGAAACATCACATGTCTAAGAACACACACACACACTAATAAATATGGAATAAGACCCTTCATTGTTCTAGAGAACTAACCCCAGGGTGATGAGGCAGCAGATCTGCTACCATTTATTTATATCTTTACACCAGATTCCTCACAGAGATCAACATCAACACACAAGTGCAGTTCCTCAGTCCTGACAACATAAAGGTGAAGCTTCTGACACTGGAGACTCCTTCACCACATCAATGAGAGTCTGTACTGTAAATATCCCTGTGCAAGAGCTGTTACTATAGCAACCACAAGGCATCAGAGCCTAACATACAGCTGTGGATTTCAGAGTGCTGCGTTCAGTACACGGTCAACACTGAGTGCAGGACGACGTCTACAAGAGTCGCTCACTTTGATGAAGGAGACCCAGCTCTCGTGACTGTAGATGAAATATCCTCCTAGATTAGCTGGTAGCTGACTGCGATCCACGTAGTTACTGAGCTCAAACACTTCTCTGAGAAACACACACTGACAAACGGGGAAAAAACAAACAAGAACATGGTGTTAAAATGTCCACACACACACACAGCTTAAGATACACAGCTAACTAGTTAACAGTCGGTCAGTGTTACATTAAAGTACTAGTCAGTTTGGCTAAAATGATAAACTTAAGCTCCAACTGGACCTGTGGCGCCGAGCACCGCCGCGTGGCGCCGAGCACCTCTTATAAAAAAATTCTAACATGAAACTTTTACTAAGAGCGAAACCTTCAGCTGTGGAGATGGAGGGTCGGTGTAATAAATTCAGCACTGCAGGAAGATCAGACTCTGAATAAATAACATGTCTGATCTCTCCTGCCGTGGATCAGACAGAGACGCACCTTAACCGCCGGCGAGCATTTGGACGAACTCAAGAGTTTCTGCAGCAGCTTCTGAACATCTCGCTTTTTGGGCTGAACGACATAGAAGGAGTGCACAGTGCGCCGGTGGAGCTGAGGGAACATCAGATCAAACAAAATCAGACCCAGCAGCTCAGTGACTGATCCCATAAACACAGCAGGTCCACAAGCATCTGACCACCATCATGTAAATATGTCAATGCTCTGATCTCATCCTGAGCTCCAATAACTTAACCTAATAAACCCTGTGTGTTATGAGCTGAGAACAGATCTGCACACACACACACACACACACACACACACACACACACACACACACACACACACACACACCTTTTCCTCTCTGAGTATTAGTGTACATTTAGTCCCTCTTTTTATTCTTTACCCCATTTACATTCCCGTCCTGCTTCATGTCTACAGTCTGAGACGGATCTCCACCCTACCTGCAGCAGGAGGAGGATTTCAGCAATGCGTCTCGTCACAGTGAGTGAAGCTTCTCTCAGATCAGCGACCACTGACACCAAACTCTCTGACCTGCTCTTACTGAGGGAACATCAGCAAACATCAGGACACAAGGCAGTCGGGGGGTGGTGTAGAGTCTGTACAGGCAGTTGGGGGGGGGGGGGGGTGTAGAGTCTGTACAGGCAGTGGGGGGGGGGGTGTCGAGTCTGTACAGGCAGTTGGGGGGGGGTGTAGAGTCTGTACAGGCAGTAGGGGGGAGGTGTGTAGAGTCTGTACAGGAAGTAGGGGGGGGGGTGTAGAGTCTGTACAGGCAGTTGGGGGGGGGGTGTAGAGTCTGTACAGGCAGCGCGGGGGGGTGTGGGGTGTAGTGTCTGTACCAGGCAGTAGGGTGGTGTAGTCGAGTCTGTACAGGCAGTCAGGTGGTGTAGAGTCTGTACAAGGCAGTCAGGTGGTGTAGAGTCTGTACAAGGCAGTAGGGTGGTGTAGAGTCTGTACAAGGCAGTCAGGTGGTGTAGAGTCTGTACAGGCAGTCAGGTGGTGTAGAGTCTGTACAGGCAGTCAGGTGGTGTAGAGTCTGTACAAGGCAGTCAGGTGGTGTAGAGTCTGTACAAGGCAGTCAGGTGGTGTAGAGTCTGTACAAGGCAGTCAGGTGGTGTAGAGTCTGTACAAGGCAGTCAGGTGGTGTAGAGTCTGTACAAGGCAGTCAGGTGGTGTAGAGTCTGTACAAGGCAGTCAGGTGGTGTAGAGTCTGTACAAGGCAGTCAGGTGGTGTAGAGTCTGTACAAGGCAGTCAGGTGGTGTAGAGTCTGTACAAGGCAGTAGGGTGGTGTAGAGTCTGTACAAGGCAGTCAGGTGGTGTAGAGTCTGTACAAGGCAGTAGGGTGGTGTAGAGTCTGTACAAGGCAGTAGGGTGGTGTAGAGTCTGTACAAGGCAGTAGGGTGGTGTAGAGTCTGTACAAGGCAGTCAGGTGGTGTAGAGTCTGTACAAGGCAGTCAGGTGGTGTAGAGTCTGTACAAGGCAGTAGGGTGGTGTAGAGTCTGTACAAGGCAGTAGGGTGGTGTAGAGTCTGTACAAGGCAGTAGGGTGGTGTAGAGTCTGTACAAGGCAGTAGGGTGGTGTAGAGTCTGTACAAGGCAGTAGGGTGGTGTAGAGTCTGTACAAGGCAGTAGGGTGGTGTAGAGTCTGTACAAGGCAGTAGGGTGGTGTAGAGTCTGTACAAGGCAGTAGGGTGGTGTAGAGTCTGTACCTGTGCAGGTGGAGACAGTAAAACACAAACTCTACAACTTCCTCTTTGGTGACGTCACACAGCAGTTTACTCTGAAACTCAGCTGGAAAAACAACCAGTGCATATCCAAGCTGATCAAACACACCTGGGGGGGAGGGAGGGAGAGAGAAGGGGGGGGGGGAGAGAAAGGGGGGGGATCCTTTACTTTTGACTTGTTCTCTTAAAGTTTATTAATCCTTACATCAATATTTTACTCTGTACTTTAGCAACACTGTAAACACCAGAGTCATGATGAACCTCATTACATTAGAGACAGCGATACTGAGTAAATAAAGAAATTAAAAAAAAAACACGCGCGCTCTCGCACACACGCGCGCGCTCTCGCACACACGCGCGCGCTCTCGCACACACGCGCGCGCTCTCGCACACACGCGCGCGCTCTCGCACACACGCGCGCGCTCTCGCACACACGCGCGCGCTCTCGCACACACGCGCGCGCTCTCGCACACACGCGCGCACTGAAAGGTTATGATGCCTTACCGGGGAATATGACGGTACTGGAGCGGAGCACCCGGTCTGGGGGCAGCGAGGGACTGACTCTCACCTCTATAAACACACACACACACCTGTTTATGGTACAGTGTGTTCACTGTAACGCATTTATAATGATAAAGACACCATCGCTATCGTGACACTGTTACATAAACATTTACTACATCTATTAGAGAAACTCGTGAGTTTACATCAATGTAAACAATGCAGACAAACAGGAGTTTCCCGTCACATCTACAGTAAAAGTCTCTTTACACACCGCCGCTTTAATGACTGCAGCTCAGAACATTATTCAAAACACAAGAATTTTGCACAGACACAGAGAAAGAGAGAGACACAGACAGACAGACAGACACAGAGAGAGAAAGAGAGAGAGACACACACACACACACAGACAGACGGACAGACACACACACACACACACACACGGACAGACGGACAGACACACAGACAGACGGACAGACACACAGACAGACACACACACGGACAGACGGACAGACACACAGACAGACGGACAGACGGACAGACGGACAGACACACAGACAGACAGACACACACACAGTCAGACAGACACACACACTCAGACAGACACACACACAGTCAGACAGACACACACACACAGACA
>NC_062526.1:29180939-29203439 GCF_022655615.1 Tachysurus fulvidraco
AGACAACTTCTCTCTCACTGAGAAACCACTTCTCTCTCACTGAGACACTTTACACTGAAGACACTTTAACTCTCACTGAGACACTTTACACTGAGACACTTCTCTCTCACTGAGAGACACTTTACACTACAGACACTTTACACTGAGGACACTTCTCTCTCACTGAGACACTTTACACTGAGACACATCTCTCTCCTGAGACACTTTACACTGAGACACTTCTCTCTCACTGAGACACTTCTCTCTCACTGAGACAACTTTACACTGAGACACCTCTCTCACTGAGACACTTTAACAGCTGAGACACTTCTCTCTCACTGAGACACTTGTCTCTCACTGAGACACTTTACACTGAGACACTTGTCTCTCACTGAGACACTTTACACTGAGACACTTGTCTCTCACTGAGACACTTTACACTGAGACACTTCTCTCTCACTGAGACACTTCTCTCTCACTGAAAAACTTTACTCTGAGACACTTTTCTCTCACTGAGACACTTTACTCTCACTGATGGTCTTACTCTCACTGAGACACTTTACTCTCACTGAGACACTTCTCTCTCACTGAGACACTTTACACTGAGACACTTTTCTCTCACTGAGACACTTTACTCTGAGACACTTTTCTCTCACTGAGACACTTTTCTCTCACTGAAACACTTTACTCTGAGACACTTTTCTCTCACTGAGACACTTTTCTCTCACTGAGACACTTTACTCTCACTGAGACACTTTACTCTCACTGAGACACTTTTCTCTCACTGAGACACTTTACTCTCACTGAGACACTTTACTCTCACTGAGACACTTCTCTCTCACTGAGACACTTTACTCTCACTGAGACACTTTACTCTCTCTGAGACTTTACTCTCACTGAGACACTTTACTCTCTCTGAGACACTTTACTCTCACTGAGACAATTTTCTCTCACTGAGACACTTTACTCTCACCGAGACACTTTATTCTCATTGAGACACTTTACTCTGAGACACTTTTCTCTCACTGAGACACTTTTCTCTCACTGAGACACTTTACTCTCACTGAGACACTTTTCTCTCACTGAGACACTTTTCTCTCACTGAGACACTTTACTCTGAGACACTTTTCTGTCACTGAGACACTTTACACTGAGACACTTCTCTCTCACTGAGACACTTTACACTGAGACACTTCTCTCTCACTGAGACACTTTACACTGAGACACTTCTCTCTCACTGAGACACTTTACACTGAGACACTTCTCTCTCACTGAGACACTTTACACTGAGACACTTCTCTCTCACTGAGACACTTTACACTGAGACACTTCTCTCTCACTGAGACACTTTACACTGAGACACTTCTCTCTCACTGAGACACTTTACACTGAGACACTTCTCTCTCACTGAGACACTTTACACTGAGACACGTGTCTCTCACTGAGACACTTTACACTGAGACACTTCTCTCTCACTGAGACACTTTACACTGAGACACTTCTCTCTCACTGAGACACTTTACACTGAGACACTTTACTCTCACTGAGACACTTTACACTGAGACACTTCTCTCTCACTGAGACACTTTTCTCTCACTGAGACACTTTACACTGAGACACTTTTCTCTCACTGAGACACTTTACACTGAGACACTTCTCTCTCACTGAGACACTTTTCTCTCACTTGAGACACTTTACACTGAGACACCTCTCTCACTGAGACACTTTACACTGAGACACTTCTCTCTCACTGAGACACTTTACACTGAGACACCTCTCTCACTGAGACACTTTACACTGAGACACTTCTCTCTCACTGAGACACTTTACACTGAGACACTTCTCTCTCACTGAGACACTTTACACTGAGACACTTCTCTCTCACTGAGACACTTTACACTGAGACACTTCTCTCTCACTGAGACACTTTACACTGAGACACTTCTCTCTCACTGAGACACTTTACACTGAGACACTTCTCTCTCACTGAGACACTTCTCTCTCACTTGAGACACTTTACACTGAGACACCTCTCTCACTGAGACACTTTACACTGAGACACTTCTCTCTCACTGAGACACTTTACTCTCACTGAGACACTTTACACTGAGACACTTGTCTCTCACTGAGACACTTTACACTGAGACACTTTTCTCTCACTGAGACACTTTTCTCTCACTGAGACACTTTACTCTCTCTGAGAGACTTTTCTCTCACTGAGACACTTTTCTCTCACTGAGACACTTTACTCTCACTGAGACACTTTACTCTGAGACACTTTTCTCTCACTGAGACACTTTACACTGAGACACTTCTCTCTCACTGAGACACTTTTCTCTCACTGAAAAACTTTACTCTGAGACACTTTTCTCTCACTGAGACACTTTACACTGAGACACTTCTCTCTCACTGAGACACTTCTCTCTCACTGAGACACTTTACACTGAGACACTTTACTCTCACTGAGACACTTTACACTGAGACACTTCTCTCTCACTGAGACACTTTACACTGAGACACTTTACACTGAGACACTTCTCTCTCACTGAGACACTTTACACTGAGACACTTCTCTCTCACTGAGACACTTTACACTGAGACACTTCTCTCTCACTGAGACACTTCTCTCTCACTGAGACACTTTACACTGAGACACCTCTCTCACTGAGACACTTTACACTGAGACACTTCTCTCTCACTGAGACACTTCTCTCTCACTGAGACACTTTACACTGAGACACTTCTCTCTCACTGAGACACTTTACACTGAGACACTTCTCTCTCACTGAGACACTTTACACTGAGACACTTCTCTCTCACTGAGACACTTCTCTCTCACTGAGACACTTTACACTGAGACACCTCTCTCACTGAGACACTTTACACTGAGACACTTCTCTCTCACTGAGACACTTTACTCTCACTGAGACACTTTACACTGAGACACTTCTCTCTCACTGAGACACTTTACACTGAGACACTTGTCTCTCACTGAGACACTTTACACTGAGACACTTCTCTCTCACTGAGACACTTTTCTCTCACTGAAACACTTTACTCTGAGACACTTTTCTCTCACTGAGACACTTTTCTCTCACTGAGACACTTTACTCTCACTGAGACACTTTACTCTCACTGAGACACTTTACTCTCTCTGAGACTTTACTCTCACTGAGACACTTTTCTCTCACTGAGACACTTTACTCTCACTGAGACACTTTACTCTCACTGAGACACTTTACTCTCTCTGAGACTTTACTCTCACTGAGACACTTTACTCTCTCTGAGACACTTTACTCTCACTGAGACAATTTTCTCTCACTGAGACACTTTACTCTCACCGAGACACTTTATTCTCATTGAGACACTTTACTCTGAGACACTTTTCTCTCACTGAGACACTTTTCTCTCACTGAGACACTTTACTCTCACTGAGACACTTTTCTCTCACTGAGACACTTTTCTCTCACTGAGACACTTTACTCTGAGACACTTTTCTGTCACTGAGACACTTTACTCTCTCTGAGACACTTTACTCTCACTGAGACAATTTTCTCTCACTGAGACTTTTCTCTCACTGAGACACTTTTCTCTCACTGAGACACTTTATTCTCATTGAGACACTTTACTCTGAGACACTTTTCTCTCACTGAGACACTTTACTCTCACTGAGACACCTCTCTCACTGAGACACTTTTCTCTCACTGAGACACTTTACTGAGCACAACACACACACATACACATCGACTGTATGGACCTCACAGACCTGCACCAATTACTTCCAATATACAATATAATTAATAAATAAACTGTTTACATGTTTACAGTTTTTGCTCTTTGCTGTCTTACATTTCAGTTAATTGTTTTTATACAATATTTATTGTACATACAGTATTTACACTGGTCACAGCTGTGTCTGTTATTGTCTTTTGTGTATTGTCTTTTATTTTTTGTCCTGCATTGTCTTTTGTCCTGCACTGTCTTCTTGTCTTGTGTCCCACACTGTGTACACCAGGTTACACAGACACACTTTATGTATCTAGGACTAACTGACTAAGTCCTTATAGTGCTTTTATGTAGCTCCCTGATCCTGGAGAAACGTTGTCTCATGTCACTGTGTACTGTGTCACATATATATGGTGTAATGACAGTAAAAGTGTCTTGACTTGACTTGACTTACTCTCACTCTTGTCTCACTGAGACACTTTATTTTAAATTCACTTTACTTTAAGGTCTGAAACCAAAACAATCCTTTGAAATGTCCTTCTTCTTTTCTTGTGTGATATTTATATGAAAATCCAGTGACTACAAATAATATAATGGTCAAGTATTTACAGCATAAACAAACGATCTAAACCTTAAGAAAAATCATGCAGTAAAAGTTCTGAAAGTTTTAGAATATTTATAATCACAACTCAGAAAATGTTTTGTTCAAATAAATTATTAATTAGAATCTGTTTCAGGTTCAGTGCTTAAAAAGTCTCATTTGACTTTACTGAAACTTCAGTGGAAAAACATTCAGGCAGATAAACAGGAAAAGTTACTTTTTGAAACTCACACACACACACACACACACACACACACACACACACACACACACACACACACACACACACACACACTGTCCCTTATCTCCTTCAGATCACTCCGTTTTATTCATTCTTTCTTTCCTTTATTCCTTTCTTGACTCTGTGTTTTAAAGAAAGGAAAGTGTCATGTAGATAAACCCATAAAAAAACACACCCCAAATCTTTGGGGCTGGTGTTGGAATGGTGTGGGACTGGTGTGAGACTGGTGTTGGACTGGTGTGGGACTGGTGATGGGCTGGTGTGAGACTGGTGTGGGGCTGGTGTGGGACTGGTGTGTGACTGGTGTGGGGCTGGTGTGGGACTGGTGTTGGACTGGTGTTGGACTGGTGTGTGACTGGTGTGTGACTGGTGTGTGACTGGTGTGGGGCTGGTGTGGGACTGGTGTGGGACTGGTGTGTGACTGGTGTGTGACTGGTGTGTGACTGGTGTGGGGCTGGTGTGGGACTGGTGTGGGACTGGTGTGTGACTGGTGTGGGACTGGTGTGGGACTGGTGTGGGACTGGTGTGTGACTGGTGTGGGACTGGTGTGTGACTGGTGTGTGACTGGTGTGGGGCTGGTGTGGGGCTGGTGTGGGACTGGTGTGGGACTGGTGTGGGACTGGTGTGGGGCTGGTGTGGGACTGGTGTGTGACTGGTGTGTGACTGGTGTGGGACTGGTGTGGGACTGGTGTGGGACTGGTGTGGGACTGGTAGATAGGGCTGCTGCTGCTGCTGGTTCTACCATCTTCTTTTCTCACCTGCTGTCTGAATGTTGGTTCCACACAGAACCATTAATGATTTTCTGGAACCCTTAAGTCTTCTAAATGTAACTTCATTTCTATTCCTTTCTATGTGTATTCGGTATAACTGGAAAATACAAAACATTCTGCATTATTATTATTATTTCTTTATTTATTTCAGATGAACACAACTCAATTAAAACAATCAAATAAACAAACACACTCATTCCTCTGATGGAAATCAATCTCGAGCAGGTTTACGGTATAAAACATGGTGAAAATCCATGTTCAAAACCACACTTATTGTGGACTAAATCATCAATACTGAATGTGAGAGACGTCTCTGAAACATCTGTGATGACTCTCAGTCCCATTTAGAGGATTTTCTCCGCATGTATCTCTCGCCATCGCTGTCCACAGCCTCGTACAGCTCCTGAGAGTTCTCCTTCACAGCATGCAGATAGCCAAGATACCCCACACACAGCGTGATGGTGATGAGGCCGAACGCCATCACCGGCTTATTCTGTACAGGAGACAAATGTAAAGGCGAGAGACTTAACAACAACAACAACAACAACACAATAATATGTCAGAGTAAATAAACAGGTCTGATTAATCATAATAGTGACATCTTTAATAATAATATCACATACACATAATTATTTCTATAAAATCATCATCATCATCATCATCACTGTAACATAAAATAAAGGTGGGAGGTTTCTGTTGTGTTTTAGTGAAACTGAACAAACTCATGAACTTATAACAGAATTATATTTATTTTATTATAATGTTTTTACAAATGATGCTACTAGTAATAATAATAACACAGATCTTACTAATGACGTGTAACACTGGATAAAGTTAAATAAACGTCCACAAGTTCATTAAACGGATTAAACAGAATTAATATAGTAATAGGATTAATGACGTCACTACACACTTCCGTTTGTGAGCGCGTTAACGGAAGTGACGTGTCACGTTTCACTACAGCAGTTTATACATCATATTTAGATTAAATCTGATTATTAACGTTAGTATTTAAAGATAAATGTCCGATTACAGGTCTGATGAAAAGCTCCGGATTAACGGCGCGGAACAGTGACGTAGTTCTGACGCCCCTCAATCCGGGTCCTTTACTGTCTGAGGAGGACATGACTGAGTTTAAATAGTCATAAATGTCACCGTTTATTATGGAATAAAGATAAAGACGAGCTTTATAAAGCTTTATAAAGCGCAGACGGACAAACACGCGACCGATGTTGTTATGAGACGCTGAACGCCGCCATCTTGTTGGGAAGGAGCAGGGTTGCCAAAGCGGGAAAGAACAAACATCTATTACAACTAGAATTTAATGTTGTAGCAGAATTTACGCTTATTTTATTGCGTACAAGAAGAAAATTATGTAAACAGTAAAACTATTTTATTATAAAATACCCGAATTAGTAAATTTGTTTACAAAATTAATTATCTTTTAATACGCACGTAAAATAAACGCTATCCGTACGCCAACATAGAATCACGGTAATGGACCCAATCTGGCAACCATTGACCTTGAGCCGTGACGTCATTGCGCCACCTGCTGGAAGGAAAGGTGCATGTCGAGTGGAAGTAAAAAATAAAGCTCAGAATATTCATCAGTCGTGACAAAGCTTCAGCATAATCACTTTGTGTAAAGATACAAAGAAAAGATCTCTTTATTTTACTGATGAAGAGAAAATAAGATGTAAAGAACGACACAATAAAAGCAACATTATGATTGTGATGCTTTAAACTCCAGAAACAGGACATTCACATGAATCGCTTGAACATGAATCTGTTTTTAACATTAGATTCACATGAATCACTTGATAATGAATCTGTTTTTAACATTAGATTCACATGAATCACTTGATAATGAATCTGTTTTAGGGAACTAGAAAGCTGATGTGGTCTGAATAACACTTCCTACTTTCCTGTTGAATGAGTTCCTACTAAACAACAGGAGAGACACAGTGTGTGAGGGTGGTGTCCTGGGTGTCAGGGGTAATGTTGGATTGGTGACGTGGTGTAATGTCTGGGGGGAACTAATAAACCATCAGATATAGTGAGCTGCGGGGGAAAAGGACAGGAATCCTTTATAGAACAGGAAGCAAATCTCTCTCTCTCACACACACACACACACACACAGTACACATACACATGCATACACACAAATACATGCATGTACACACATACACACATAGAAACACACACATACACATGCATACATAGACATATACAAACACATACATGCGTACACACACACACACAAACACATACACACACAAACACATACACACACAAACACACATGTACAGTACACAGGTTCTAATAACCACGTAAATTCTGGTGTGTTGGAGACGCCTCGTGTTTCTGCATTAATAAAACACGACCTTGTGACTGTGTGTTTAATTATAAATATCCTCCTGTCAGTGATACACACGGCATCCTGATCTCTCTCCTGTCTCACTGCCTTTATGAGCTTCTCTAAACACTGCGTTTACAAACCACACGCTCAGTAAACACACCTATTATCTGCCTGAGTCACTGCAGCTGCTTGTCAGAGAAAGTCTGCTTTAACCATCAACTCCCTCCTGCCTTCATTTAAACATCACACATCATAAAGCAGAGACATCTGGAGCATATTCACTACATCATGCAGCGTCTTTAAAAACCTCGCACCATGGAAACGAAGGCCCGCACACTCAGGTGTCTCACGGTGCAGTGTATTTACAGTAAGCTCACAAGTAAGCCACACCCACAGCAAGCCAGCAGGTGAGCCTGATCCACCAGGTACATTTGCCTTCCAAATCCTTCAGCGTTACAGCGAGTGAACAGCTGCTGTGTACAAACCTTCAGGTGAGCAGTAGACTTCTTTTATACTTTTAATTTTCTCTCTTTTAAATTTATGAGTAATGAAACTAGGAAACTGTCGAACAAAAAGGTTTCATTCTGACATCAGTCGTACACTTCTGAATAAATATATACACCATAAACATATCACTTCTACACTTTACACTCAGGTCACGTCACAGTCAGGAAAAACAGCACAGGACTGAGAGAAACAAATGAAAACTGGAACTTAACCTCTGAGTTAAATTATTTATATTATGATTATTAAGGATTTTATTTAATGTGTAATATTTCAGTATCACGTAGTGAACACTATCACTAACCCTGTTTTTTTATATTTATTCTTTATAACGAATAAATATCGTGTCTGGACCCCAGCAATAGTATAAATACCGTATTAATAGCTGTGAATAATTGTTGAAGCTTTATTTTATCTAGCGCAGGTTTCCCTGCAGACATGAACTGGGCTTTTCTGGAGAGCGTTCTGAGCGGGGTGAATAAATACTCCACCGCCATCGGTCGGATTTGGCTCTCGGTGCTCTTCATCTTCCGCATCCTGGTATTTGTGGCTGCTGCTGAAAACGTCTGGAAAGACGAGTCGAAGGATTTTGTGTGTAACACCCAGCAGCCAGGGTGTGAGAACGTCTGTTATGACCGGTTCTTTCCAGTGTCTCAGGCACGTCTGTGGGCTCTGCAGCTCATCATGGTGTCCACGCCATCCCTGCTGGTGGCCCTGCACGTGGCTTATCGGGAGCAACGTGAGAAAAAACATGGGCGTAAACTTTACGAGGACAGAGGCAGTATCGATGGCGGCTTGCTGTTCACCTACCTCCTTAGCCTGGTCCTGAAGACGACCTTCGAGGTGGGAACGCTGCTCATCTTCTACTTCGTGTATAATGGATTTTCGGTTCCTCGCATGTACCAGTGTGAGGAGATTCCCTGTCCCAATGTGGTGGACTGCTACATCTCCAAAGCCACGGAGAAGATGATCTTCCTGTACATCATGGGCCTCACGTCTGTTCTGTGTGTGGTCCTGAACCTGACGGAGATGATCTACATCCTGTCCAAGCAGTGCTGGAAGTGTTTCAGTAAGAGGTACATCCCCATAGAACAAAAGAGAACATGTAGCTGCCACGCCCACTCCAGATCCGTGCTTGCTCTCGGCTCACCCGGACCTAAAGGCGCAAAATCTGCTAGCAAAGAGAATGTTCAGCCATCGCAGGCTCCGGAGGAAACTCTGACATGATTAACACACAACCTGTGGAAGTCCTAAACACTTCTGTTATTGTTATTCCATGAAACAGGTTCTCCAGAAACCGAGAAATTGGCAAAGACCCCACACAGTAATGAACTCTAGTTTAAAAGCACTTAAAATAAGCAGAAAATATCATCATGGAAATTAAGGAGATAAATGCTAACAGACTAGCTACCAGAGATTCACATGAATCTGTTTAGTGACCTGAGTCACATTAAATGATTCGTTTATTTGGCCCAAATATGCAGCCTGCTAAACAACGTGTGTGTAAAACTGTAAAAATGTCACTGTATAGTATGTAAAGTATCTCTGTTGAGGAAAAAAAAAAAACATTTACACTCTCGTTCACACACAATTCACTAAAACACTGGGAATCCCCAGGGCTCACTGAACAGAGCTCATGTATTTGCCTGATTTACTTGGGGGCAAAGCTGATAAATGACATCATTACCTTTCTAGTTGGTGGAAAAAGATGTACAATGGAAATGTTTCCCTGCCTGAAACAGACTAGTTTGTCTTTTATATTTAAAATGAGTGAATATTTATATTTCTATTGAGTAAGTTTTATTTATTCATATTTAATGTGCCTGTGAGTGTGTACATGTGTATGCTTTATATATAACACATTAACAGTAGGGCAGAACATCTGAGCTTTCATTCTTGCAGGTCAACCCTTCATTTAATAAAAAAAAAATACATAAAAAGGATTTTTATTTTTATGATTTTATAATAAATGCAAAATATTCAATGTATCAAAATGTGTGTGCCAGTTAAATGTACCTGCGTTAGAGCAATAAACCAAAACTACATTGCTGTTCAAACCTTTGTTCATTCTTTTGCATCGACATAAGAGAAAGAACGGCATCGTGTTTAACAGGGAACAAAAAAACAGCACACAAAACACCACAGAGGTAGAAAATGCAAGCTGTAATAAATTGGTCTCTGTTGTTTAAGGTACAGACTGCTGGTGGCAGTAAATTACCCCGAGAGTCAGTATGTGCACAGACAGACAATGCTATAGACGTTCAAATTTTACAATGCAAGATGAACAAGACTAAAATGGTTACCATCTACAGCTCACCACTGCACTACAGGGTCGGCAGTCCGACCACCACAGAAACTAGTTCACTTTTAAAGGAGCCGCAACGATTATAATCTTCCGCTAAAGGTTCATTTCCAACATTTACCACGTGTGCCGGATAAATCTAAGGGCATGCGCAAGAGGTATATCATTAACTGTTTTAATTAACAACTTAAAAAGTTTAATACACAGTCCTGTAGAGGGATTAGCAGGTGTTAACAGGAGCATTCAGTATCATGGGCATGGAAATATCCTAACAGTTTATAACTTTCTGTACCCATGATTTAACATCCCAAAAAAGAGCAACACTGGAGCTATGGCTCCACCCCCACCCCAGTCCTGAGAACTACCCTGTAACATCAGACACGCCCTCTTTATGAATGACCACTGCAGGTCTCATATCATGCAGCTGTTTGAGCAAGAGTTCGAAAACATTTGAGAATCCTCTGTGCACCTCGAACGTCACCTTACTAAGAGTAGTTATCTTTTGTGGGTTCTTAAACTCAACAAGTTTCAGTACATCACGGCAGTGGTGATCGGGGTTGATCCTGCTGCACACCACCGAGGCTGTCTTTAGATGCACGGTTGGGAATCTCTTGTGAGGTTGTACATCAGTCTTCCTCTTTCCAGTGGACTTACTCGATTCCTCCAGGAACTTGAGGAAGGATACCTCAAATCCCATTGGCTTGAAAGAGCTCAGAGTTGCACTTTGCTCTTGTGGCAGCGTGTCTCTGGAAGACGTGCGGTCAGAGTTGAAGCCTGCATGGTTGGAGTGAGTCTGCGCCACTCTTAACCGTGTCATCCTCTTGCGTGCATACGGCGTGTGTTTGACACGTTCCCCCTTGCGTGGGCGACCTCGCTTCCGCTTTACCACCACTGAGATATCAGAGCTCAAGTCACTGGACAGTTTCGCATCTGAGACTTCAGTGTCCTCAGTGCTCTCCTTTTCAGATGTTGGCTTTGAGAACTCTGATTCACTGGGTCCGGTGTCCACAGCGTCCTCGTTCTCAGATGCTTCAATCGAGCTTTCGTCAGACTTGTCAGTATCATCACTCCTAGAGGCAATTCGCTTGTACTTGGAGCGAGGCATTTTCTTGCAGAAGATGTAGTTGCTCCTCTGCTCCTCCAGGTACTGTTTTGGCAAGCCATGCTGGACATAATGCTTCATGAGCTTTCGCTCAGACTCGGCAACCGTTTCACAGCCTTTAAGCATGCAAGGGTACTGCAGCTGGATCCTCTTGGTGCACATGGCAGAAGCCTCCTCTTTCGATTTCAAAATAGGGTTTCCGTATTTTGTCCAGAGGTTCTTTTGTTTCCTTTTCTTTTTCTCTACTCCCTTCTGAACATGTTTTTTATTAAATTCTCTATTTTCCTTCTCAGGAGAGACTAATCTGTTCTTTGGAGGACGGCCGAGTTTGACACCTCTCGTGTTCAGCAGCCGGAGTTTGTAAAGGTCTTGGTGTTTTTTCATGATGTGCCGCAGTAGGTTTGAGCGTGTGGTATAAACACAGCTACAACCCTCAACCTCACACTGAAACATCCCATCAACAGGCTCAGTTCTACAGAGCTTTACCTGCTTGTGTTCGCTGTCAATGTGGTTAACATACTTCCAGAATCCTGTGAAGGTAACATCACATTCTGGTTGGTCACACTGAAACCTGCCCAGGTTCATACCAGACATCATGATACCTGCTTTATCAAGGCTGAGTTTGTGGAGCTGAAGGTAATGCTGCAGGAGGTCCGTAACAGCCTGGAATATACAACAGCAGTCTCTGACCTGACAGCGAAATTCTGTCACCTCACTGACCTCACCATCAGGCATGTCGCTCTCTTCCTCGTCATTATTCTCTTCCTCCATCTGTTCATCTTCCTCATCAACTTCAAATTTGGGGAGTGCAGACTGATGTACAGCTTTGTAGTGAAGAATTAAATTGTGCTGGATTGTAAAGGCAGCCACACAACCCTGATGGACGCAGCGATACGGCCGATAGGGGCTGAACACGTCATCCAGGTCTGTCTTTTTTTCTTTAGTCTTTTTTGTCACTTCCTTTGGTTTTGTCATTTTAGGTCGTCCCAGTTTAGGTTTCTTATCGGAGAAAAGGTTCCCTGCCTGTGCCAGGACGACAGGAGTCGGGGCAACATGTGGGGCTTCTGAAGGCAACAGACCCCCAGGGGACATTTCATGGATAAGCTGAGAAGGTACAAGGGAACCTGGCACAACACCATTTGGACAATTTAACTTCTGCTCCACACTTGAGGTGGCTAGCAAGGAAGGAACAGCCTTAATCACTGATGGATGCATAGGAGCCTGATTGTGGAGCTGATGTGGAGCTGCATGTGCTTTCTGTACAGTCCCAGAGACACCAGAACTGACAGAAGCAACAGGATGGTGTTGCTCAACAGGCTGAATGTTGAATTCTGATTTAATGCTTCCAACTGCAGATATGAAACTTGGGACACCAGACTCAGAGTTCTGCTGATGTCCAGAATAGAGCACCTTTGGTCCTGGTGGATTGGGGAAATCTGACATGTTTGGGGTGGTGTAAAGACTTTGACCAGCCTCCATGGATTTCCGGCTGTAGTGTCGTGTAATCCCCATCTTGACCACCTGTTCGTGTGAATAATTATGAACAGACTGATAATGGGTTCTGAGGTTGGAGTTTCGTGTGAAGGTCTTAGGACAGAGCTGACAATTAAAAGGTGCAAAGTTAAACTGTTCCTTCCGACACTGATTTAGCATGTCCTCGGTGTAGTTATGCTGTTTCATGAGATGTTTAAAGAGGGCATCTTTTGTCATTGCTCTGTAACCACAACCATCGTTGTCACAAGAATATCCTCGTACCATAAAGGTGTATGCAGTTTCTGAGATCTTAGTCACGCTCTCAGCCTCCACAGTGATGGTAGGTGTCTGCTCATGGCTTACGTCCCTATCCAGATCCAGTCTTTCGAGCGCTTTAAGAATTTCAGTGATATCTTCAGGGTCTTCTTGTACTGGTGGCTTATTAAATGAATCACTTGTCACACTTTTGTCAGAAGCACAAGCCAGAGGAACCTGCGTCAAGGTCTCACCGGGTACAACACTTCCAGATTGGATGAAACGAAGTTCACCAAGTTCAATACTACATCCGACACTCCGTTCATTACTCTGAACATCCTTCTGAATGACATTTGCCATGTGGTGTGGAACATCAGTCATCAGACTCTGTACATTCAAGTTATCGACTCCCTGACCTTGGAAAGAAACGCTTCTCTTTTGGAAGTCTCCAGCTAATATCTGTTCACGAAGCCTTTCCTTTACGCTCTTTTCCGAGACCAGATTTTGAGCGAGACTAGCCATGGCAGCAAGAAGCCCATCGTTGGATAATCCACTAGCATTCGTAATGGTACATTTGTCTTTAATCTCCTTAATCTTGTTTAGTGTTTCAGCTTGAAGGATCCTGTCGAGATGACTAGCAGGACTCCTGGTAATGTTGGAGTCAGAAGTTTGGTTTTCACTTAACAAGCGAGACAAAAGTTGATCTGAGGTACTAGCGTCACTTGGTAAGGGGTTGCAAGGCTGGGTATAATTCATTTGACTCTGATTACACTTGTGTTTGATATTTCCAGTGTGTTGAATTACACTGTTTTGGCTGTCTTGAGGGTAAGAGACGGTCGATTCAGCAAAAGTCTGCTGACGTCCACCAGACTCCCCCAGACGTGGTGAACTTTGCTGGACGGTGTCACTGCTCGGCTTACTGTCACTGTTGTACACGGAATCTTGAGTATTGAGAAATGTGACATTGGGAAACAATTTTGGATCAAGGGGGCCTTTAGACAGTGAGGGCCATGCTTGAGCGGAGCTGCCCAGTGCGGACGGCGAGGACTGGGGTGTGTCTGATGGGTGAGGGGAGTTCAAAAGCTCAAGAAATGAACTAGGAAGTTCTGCAGACAAAACTGCTTCATCGTAGGGTTTGCAGACAGCACGTTTAGACAAATGTCCTCCGAGAGATTTAGGACTTTGAAACTCTCTAAAGCAGCGACAGCAAATAAACTTCCCGTCTTTGATGATGGCTGGCCACTTTGTTCTGCTGCTTCGCTTCCTCTTTTTGATGTCTCCATCATGTGCGGAACTGCTGGTGTCATCTTGAGAAGCTTGAATGTTCATGGATGCTAAAGGGTTGGTTTGTTGTGACATGTTTGGAGGAGATGGAACCAAATCTGGGTTTCTCTCCAGTTTTACAACACACTCTGTATGTTTGACTACTGGGATGGAGCTGGTCTTTGGTTGCTGAATGTAGTGAGGTGGTGATGAAGCAGTAGGACGGCCTAATTTGGCTGGATTATTCATCGTTGGGTGAACGTTTGGTTGCGTCTGGGTGAAGCGACATGAGGGATTGTTCTGATGTTCTAAATTAGGGTAAGTCATTTCTCCAGTATAGGAATTTGGTACTTGGTTTTGTGGTGCAGTTTCCGTCTGTGAGGAGAAATGTTCAGCAGAAGAGGTCATTGGTTGTGAACGGTAATTCTGCTGCTGAAGTGAAGTGTTCACTGGGATGGGATTCCACGAAGACTGAGAAGCTGTATGAGGCTGAGCTGCAGCATTTCCTAACTGTGACAGCACAATGGGATCCAGTATACTGTCCATTTGGTTTGGGAAAGTCTGACCAGAAGGACCGGGTAAATGAGAAGACCCCGAGGGGTAACTAGAGTTTAAACAACTTGCTGAGTAGTGCGACTGAACGGGGGACTTCTGCGTTAGGGTCAGTGGGGCAGGAGTCTTCGGATCCAGCTGTTTCTGTAAAGGTTCTGTAGAAATACATTTGCCATTCATGGATGCAGCTCTGCTTGTGATTGGTGGTACTTTGTTGTTCCTCCTTGCCAGTTTCCATTGTGTATAAAACTCACAGTGAGCAGCTTTCATGTGTTTAGTAAGACTTCTGTAGGAGCTGTAATCTCGAGAACATGTTTCATATGCACATTTGTATCTGTTCTTTTCCTCAACTACAGAACTGAGCATATTGGCCTGCAGTGGCTGAACCGGTCTGTTGGTGGGAAACGGTGTGACTTGTGGAGGAAGCCTCTGAGACACAGGCATTACCTGTGAACCATTTTGTGCGGTCTGCGTTAAGGGACCCATGTTGTTCTCATATGGAACCTGGTAGCCCGTGTGAATCGGGGGTACAGAATCATACTGCACATATTCAGTGTTCTCATTGCTGTATAAAGGCTGGGTGTGACTCTGGGAAACAGCAGACTCCATTTGAGCTTGCAAAACATCTCCTGATGGAGCTTGCTGAAAGTCCTCTAGGAGGCTCTGATATGAAGATGCTGGTGGAAGTGGGCAAGATGGAGTGAGCATTGCATCATTCATTAACACATCTAACAAGGATTCTTCAGGTCTGGGTCCATTCATGTGAGGCATGGAAGGGTTTATTTGAGGTTGGATCTGCTGGATCTCCATATGTGGTATCTGTGGCTGCTGCACAAGATTTGGATCAGGTGGCTCGGTTTTGCAGGTCACAAGTCCGAACGCTTGTGTCGGACCTTGACCAGAAGGGTTGAGCATGTTTTCTATTGAGTGCTTCACTTTCACCATGCTTGTTGAGTGATCTACAGGGATCATCATGCAGCTAGAGTTTATTGGAGGCCCTGAATTTGCATTATGCTGGGCAGCTTGCTGGTCATCTTGCTGGGCATCTTGCTGGGCTGGTTCACTGGAGACATGTGGTTGAGGTTCTACAACACAAGCACCGTCACTCTCAGAACTCTGTGTCTCGACTTTCTTAGCATTATGACTCTCCTCATGCAATTCTAACTGAGACTGTGCATGAAACACCTTACCACAACCAGGCACTTTGCACGTAAACGTTTTGTAATGCTGTGCCTCGTGGTCATAAAGTTTATAAGCTTCACTGAAAATTTTTCCACAGCCAGGAAACATGCATTTGGCCTTAAAGACTAGATGGCCTTTGCTATGCACAAGAAGCTCAGCGTTTGTGTCAAAGCTAGCTTTGCAGTTCAGCTGAATGCAAGTATAAGGCTTAGCACCACAATGGACCTGCAGATGGTCATTGAGGTGACTGACACTAACGAAATGACGACGACAATACTGACATACTATCTTCGTGGTCTGTAATTCAAGGAAGCGCTTTGCCTCTTCGACCTCCCCATGATCCTTCACATGGGTCAGAAGGTTGCGAAAAAACTTGAAGGCTTTTCTGCAGCTGGAGACCGGACACACATTCCGCTCTCTCCCGTTGACCCGGACTCCTGTAACCTCAGTCTGAGGACCCAGAGCATCTCCATTGTACAGATGACCAGATTCTCCACTGCAGGTTTTTGCCTTCATTTTTCGTGCCTGATTTTCTGCACTTTTGTTACCCAGAACTGCAATATCAGGGGCAGAAGATTTTGCATCAGTCAGTTTCTTAGTGGTTTTCATGGCAGCTAAGCGCTCTTTGCAGGACAGCTTTACATGTGACGCGACGTGCGGATCTAGTGTTTCTCTCGTTTCAAATGTCTCTGTGCAAATCGGACAGCTATAACACCCATCTCTGAAGTGAGTCTGTGCATGTCGCACTATTCTATGACCAAGAAACTCTTTATCACACAGCACACAGTACTGCATGTACGCTTGCCAGTTTCTAAACCTAGCCGACACAAACCCTTTCTCCCTCAACTTCTTAACTTCTCGGTTTTTTTGTCGTTGGTCTGCGATCTCTTTGAGTTCATTTGTTGTGTCTAAAAAGCATTCGAAAACATCCTTGAACTCCTCAGGCGCAAAGTCCAAGTCCTCTTGCTCAGCTTCAACAAAGCGATCATCATTTAACTTGTCAATAGAGGACACTATAGATGCCTCCTCGCCCATGAGGCCTAAACAGTGACGCTTTAGTGTCTTCCAGTCCCAGAACTCTGGATCAAAAGGCCACTGGGTTTTGAAAACTAAGAAGAGGTCGCAGCGTAGCGAGTTGGGTATGGGAAGGTTTTCCTCCTCGAGCTTCTGGTCAGGCTCGTTGTACAGCGTCTCCACGGCGTAATAAGAGTCGACTGTCGGCTCCAGGAGGAACTCCGTTAGCTGGCAGGCCCGCTTTACTTCCAGGTCAGAGGGCAGGAGGCACGAGATGGTTTTGCAGATAGTTGCCTTGTTGGCTCCCTCACAGGACTCCATCCTCAAAGCACGTATACACATCTCGATGCAGGCTGGCAGTCCGATCTTGTCCAACTGCAGAACACAAAACAAAACACTGTGATATCAATAGTAAGAACAGACGTATTAGTCCACAGACGTCCAGACCGACTGGATGAAGAACCCACCTCAGACTGGATCACTTTGATAAAGAAGAGCAGGTGGAACACTGTTTTGGCGAGTAGAGACATCTTCTGGCACTTTTCAAGAAAGCTTTGCTCTGAAGGTTCCAATCGCTTCAAGAGTTTACTCCAGAAAAGTGTTAGTTCCCTGTGAGAGAGGTTAATCCCTACATTAACACCTCACAATAAAGTCACTGAATCCTGTGTCTACATTAATGTGATGACTTTAATCAGAAGAGCTTGATAAATATTGAACTTGCTGACAGTGTAGGGCTGGGCGATAAAACGATAACGATATGTATCGCGATAGACACGTGATCGATATCAATTAAAAAAATGTGTTTGATAAAACGTTCGATATTTTTTATTCTCCGTCAGAAGAAAACAGACATTGTGAAGCAAGTGTGGTTGAATTAACAAAGGCAGTCGCTCTCTGGTAACCTAGCAACATAGGGAGTGACACGCTAACAGCCAATCATGTAACGGTATCACTTCATATCGTCGTCTTGTGCCGGTCTGCTGGATTCCTCTTCAGTAACCGGTGACTGATGAGCAGGAAATGAGCCGCAGTGAGCGAGAGAATTGTAAATAAAAGAGGAAAAATCAGCGACTTATTCATATCAACGTTACTGTAGTGTCTCAGGTCTGTGTTTAATATTACAGACGTATCTCAGTCTACCTCAGGTGTGTGTTTTATATTACAGACGTATCTCAGTCTACCTCAGGTCTGTGTTTTATATTACAGACGTATCTCAGTCTACCTCAGGTCTGTGTTTTATATTACAGACATATCTCAGTCTACCTCAGGTCTGTGTTTTATATTACAGACGTATCTCAGTCTACCTCAGGTCTGTGTTTTATATTACAGACGTATCTCAGTCTACCTCAGGTCTGTGTTTTATATTACAGACGTATCTCAGTCTACCTCAGGTCTGTGTTTTATATTACAGCCCTAATCTCAGTCTACCTCAGGTCTGTGTTTTATATTACAGACGTATCTCAGTCTACCTCAGGTGTGTGTTTTATATTACAGACGTATCTCAGTCTACCTCAGGTCTGTGTTTTATATTACAGACGTATCTCAGTCTACCTCAGGTCTGTGTTTTATATTACAGACGTATCTCAGTCTACCTCAGGTCTGTGTTTTATATTACAGACGTATCTCAGTCTACCTCAGGTCTGTGTTTTATATTACAGACGTATCTCAGTCTACCTCAGGTCTGTGTTTTATATTACAGACGTATCTCAGTCTACCTCAGGTCTGTGTTTTATATTACAGACGTAGCTCGGTCTACCTCAGGTCTGTGTTTTATATTACAGACGTATCTCGGTCTACCTCAGGTCTGTGTTTTATATTACAGACGTATCTCAGTCTACCTCAGATGTGTGTTTTATATTACAGACGTATCTCAGTCTACCTCAGGTCTGTGTTTTATATTACAGACATATCTCAGTCTACCTCAGGTCTGTGTTTTATATTACAGACGTATCTCAGTCTACCTCAGGTCTGTGTTTTATATTACAGACGTATCTCAGTCTACCTCAGGTCTGTGTTTTATATTACAGACGTATCTCAGTCTACCTCAGGTCTGTGTTTTATATTACAGACGTATCTCAGTCTACCTCAGGTCTGTGTTTTATATTACAGCCCTAATCTCAGTCTACCTCAGGTCTGTGTTTTATATTACAGACGTATCTCAGTCTACCTCAGGTCTGTGTTTTATATTACAGACGTATCTCAGTCTACCTCAGGTCTGTGTTTTATATTACAGACGTATCTCAGTCTACCTCAGGTGTGTGTTTTATATTACAGACGTATCTCAGTCTACCTCAGGTCTGTGTTTTATATTACAGACATATCTCAGTCTACCTCAGGTCTGTGTTTTATATTACAGACGTATCTCAGTCTACCTCAGGTCTGTGTTTTATATTACAGACGTATCTCAGTCTACCTCAGGTCTGTGTTTTATATTACAGACGTATCTCAGTCTACCTCAGGTCTGTGTTTTATATTACAGACGTATCTCAGTCTACCTCAGGTCTGTGTTTTATATTACAGCCCTAATCTCAGTCTACCTCAGGTCTGTGTTTTATATTACAGACGTATCTCAGTCTACCTCAGGTGTGTGTTTTATATTACAGACATATCTCAGTCTACCTCAGGTCTGTGTTTTATATTACAGACATATCTCAGTCTACCTCAGGTCTGTGTTTTATATTACAGACGTATCTCAGTCTACCTCAGGTCTGTGTTTTATATTACAGACGTATCTCAGTCTACCTCAGGTCTGTGTTTTATATTACAGACGTATCTCAGTCTACCTCAGGTCTGTGTTTTATATTACAGACGTATCTCAGTCTACCTCAGGTCTGTGTTTTATATTACAGACGTAGCTCGGTCTACCTCAGGTCTGTGTTTTATATTACAGACGTATCTCGGTCTACCTCAGGTCTGTGTTTTATATTACAGACGTATCTCAGTCTACCTCAGATGTGTGTTTTATATTACAGACGTATCTCAGTCTACCTCAGGTCTGTGTTTTATATTACAGACATATCTCAGTCTACCTCAGGTCTGTGTTTTATATTACAGACGTATCTCAGTCTACCTCAGGTCTGTGTTTTATATTACAGACGTATCTCAGTCTACCTCAGGTCTGTGTTTTATATTACAGACGTATCTCAGTCTACCTCAGGTCTGTGTTTTATATTACAGACGTATCTCAGTCTACCTCAGGTCTGTGTTTTATATTACAGCCCTAATCTCAGTCTACCTCAGGTCTGTGTTTTATATTACAGACGTATCTCAGTCTACCTCAGGTCTGTGTTTTATATTACAGACGTATCTCAGTCTACCTCAGGTCTGTGTTTTATATTACAGACGTATCTCAGTCTACCTCAGGTCTGTGTTTTATATTACAGACGTATCTCAGTCTACCTCAGGTGTGTGTTTTATATTACAGACATATCTCAGTCTACCTCAGGTCTGTGTTTTATATTACAGACATATCTCAGTCTACCTCAGGTCTGTGTTTTATATTACAGACGTATCTCAGTCTACCTCAGGTCTGTGTTTTATATTACAGACGTATCTCAGTCTACCTCAGGTCTGTGTTTTATATTACAGACGTATCTCAGTCTACCTCAGGTCTGTGTTTTATATTACAGACGTATCTCAGTCTACCTCAGGTCTGTGTTTTATATTACAGCCCTAATCTCAGTCTACCTCAGGTCTGTGTTTTATATTACAGACGTATCTCAGTCTACCTCAGGTCTGTGTTTTATATTACAGACGTATCTCAGTCTACCTCAGGTCTGTGTTTTATATCACAGACGTATCTCAGTCTACCTCAGGTCTGTGTTTTATATTACAGACGTATCTCAGTCTACCTCAGGTCTGTGTTTTATATTACAGACGTATCTCAGTTTTATATTACAGACGTATCTCAGTCTACCTCAGGTCTGTGTTTTATATTACAGACGTATCTCAGTTTTATATTACAGACGTATCTCAGTCTACCTCAGGTCTGTGTTTTATATTACAGACGTATCTCAGTCTACCTCAGGTTTATTTGTCTTTACTAAACACTGCACATATTTTACACACTTTACACACCAGAAGGTGAACAGCTAGTGAACTTCCTCACACTAAACCTGCACTAAACTCTCAGCTTTCTCTGTTTATATTTAACACTTTACACTATTTTATTACACTTTATTAAACATTTATTACATTTCCTGTCATTTCTCACCTTAAATGTTAAGAGATAATAGTTAAGTGTTCATTGTGACTTTAGACTCATGTTTACATTATAATTATTGGAGTTTTCCTGGTTGGTGACGTTTCTGCCTTAATAACTGAGGGGATTCTGATCAGAGGAAGGTGAAGTTTCAAATAAAAAGGTTTAAATGTAGTATATTTTTCTCCTGGTCCTTATTTTAAATGGGTCATAAACAATATCGATAATTAATCGATATCGACCGATATGTAACACTGATATCGTGATACAGTTTTCAGCCGTATCGCCCAGCCCTATGACAGATAACGTTCAGGTTCAGTGTGCAGGATGGTGCAGGAAACTGACCAGGCGCAGTAGGAGTCCTCCTGTAGTAGCTGTCGGGTCAGGAAGCCTGAACACAGAGTGAATGCTGCCCTCTCATCACCTTCTGCCTCCAGGTTACAGATCATCTCCAGAGCATCACGACAGTCCACATGAGTGAGCTGCAGAAAACAGACAACTGAAATTTTTCACAGTAAGATCAGACGGAGAGTTTCTCATCCCCACTGCTGTTTCATTTCACAATGCACCTTTATCCAGTCAGCATGTTGTTCATGCCGCAAG
Organism: Tachysurus fulvidraco; assembly: GCF_022655615.1. NCBI lineage: Eukaryota > Metazoa > Chordata > Actinopteri > Siluriformes > Bagridae > Tachysurus > Tachysurus fulvidraco. The sequence continues at coordinate 29,203,067 of NC_062526.1, forward strand.
TGCACATTTAACCAGACACCCATGACTACCACCACACCCACCCCCTTTTAGCACTGACTTCCTGCTTTAAGTTTTCAGTAAGCACCCGGTACACAGGTCTGCGTCTAACACAACACACACACACACACACACACACACACACACAATAAACAGCACTCGTGTTTTTAATGAGAAATATGTGCAGTGATGTGCAGACTGTACAGCTCACACACCTCCTCCATGAGTGTGTCCTGTGGTGCACACGAGCACACACACACCAGGTAGCTCTGTTTAAAGTGTCCTCTGGTTCCCCCAAACTCCTGGAAATCTGCACAGGCTTTAGCCAGCAGTGCTGCCTTCTCCATGGAGTTCTCTTTAATCAGGTGCTTCAGCC
>NC_062526.1:29208439-29210939 GCF_022655615.1 Tachysurus fulvidraco
ACCTGTTTGCTAATTGTTTAGCGTGCACAGTAGCCGATCTGCTAAGTATCACGGACTGTCAAAGAAATACAAACCAATTTTTAAAAATATTTTATTGATCCTCTCTACACCGTTGGGAAAACAATGTCAGATACAACAATGCATTCTGGGTATATTCTCTTGATGTTTAGAGACCTAAAATGATGAAGGGAATCAAACAAGAAACAACAACACACCACTCTCTTCACAGCTACTGCACAGTACTTAGGTGGTCTTCTACCTACCGTAGCCCACAGAGGAGTGTATTAGTTATTATATTAATGTGCTATATAGCAGCTGGTTGGGGAGGGGGCCACAACTGGGCTTCCATTGTAGATGCTGTATGCTTAGGTAGCTGGCTAAGTAAACAGTTATCCTGCTAAATAGAATCTCTATGGTGCTGCACTATATAGAGTGTACTGTAGTGTAAACATTATATCTCGGCAATGCAGTACTGATCAGGGAATGCCTCATGAAGTTGACCTACTCTTCACCTTACTCCAATCAACAAGTAACAGAATTAATGTCTACATGGCTCATGTGTGCTCCCTGCGCTGCAGCAGCCTTTTAAATGCCTGTTTGAAGTCGTCGTTGAAGCTGGTGTAGAGCAGGGGGTTGATCAGGGAGTTCATGTATCCGAGCCATGTGAGGAAATCGGACACGTGTTGAGAAGGCTGCAGGACCTTCAGCGCCATCAGGAGTTCTTTAATAAAGAAAGGTAGCCAGCAGAAGATGAAGGCACCAAGAATGAGGCCAAGGATCCGTGCCGCCTTCCTCTCACGGGAGCTGCACATCTGGTTCCTCTCGTCAGGGCTGTTTAGCGTCTCCAGCTCCACACCGGGGTCAGAGGTAGACAAGTCAACCCGGAAGTGGTTTAGGGAGTCGCTGAGGTGGCGCGAGGAACCACGCTTCTGGTAGAGAGACTTTGCCGCAGTGTAAATGCGATAATACAGGATGAGAATCACGGTCATGGGGATGTAGAAGGCTCCAAAGGTGGAGTATATGCTGTAGCCCAGCTGGTCATGCTCAATTGCACACTCGTGAACGTCATGGTGTCGTCGACGCCAGAAAAGTGGCGGGGATGAGATAAACACAGAGGCCACCCAGACAATAGTGACCATGGTAACAGCATGACGTGGCGTCCTCTTGCGTGCATACTCCACCGCCTTGGTGATGGCCCAGTAGCGGTCCAGCGCAATAACACACAGGTGCAAGATGGAGCAGGTGCAGCAGGTCATGTCCACACTCAGCCACACCTCACACACCACATGACCCAGGTTCCAAGTCGCTGTGGCAATGTACAGGATGCTCAGAGGCATCACCAGTATCGCAACCAAGAAGTCAGTGACAGCCAGGGAGCAGATGAGGTAGTTGGCAGGGAGGCGGAGCTTCTTAGTGGTCAAGATGGCGGTGATGACCCCAGCGTTCATCACAGCCGTTGATATTGTCAGCAAACCCAAAAGAGATGCCACCGCTAGCCGTTCTGTTGCCACACCCGCTTCCTGATTGGATGAGTTGGAGTGGGTGGAGTTAATTGGGGGTGTAGCTTCAGAACTTTCCATCAGGTATAGCTCCATCTCTAACCCCACTCAGAGCTGGTGTTCCTGATTCTCCACCTGTGCTCCAGGAGACTTGCTGTTAATTAGAATCCTGCAGAAAACAATTAAACAGACAATTAATAAAAACACAAACAATTATCTTCCTTGTTCATAGTTAATAACATCATCACAAAACTCAGCTCTGCTCATATATATGATGATGTACAGTAAGACCACGCCTCCTCCACTGGATCTGACTCACACACACACACACACACACACACACACACACACACACACACACACACACACACACACACACACACAAGGCTCTAGAGATCCACTCAATCAGACACACTATCAAACCCAAACAGCTGCTTTGTCTAACACACAATGACAGCTGAAAGCATATGTGTGTGCGTGTGTGCACGTGTGTGTGTGTGTGTGTGTGTGTGTGTGGGTGTGTGTGTGTGTGTGTGTCTGTGTGTGTGTGTGATATCTGATGTCTTTTTGATGACGGTGTGATGTCACAGCTGTACAAACTACATTAATTAAAAAAATAAAAGTGCTTTTAAGGCCTGGGGCAGTGAGTGACAAGGGGATTGTGTGTGTGTGTGTGTGTGTGTGTGTGTGTGTGTGTGTGTGTGTGTGTGTGTGTGTGTGTGTGTGTCTGTGTGTGTGTGTGTGTGTGTGTGTGTGTCTGTGTGTGTGTGTGTGTCTGTGTGTGTGTGTGTGTGTGTGTGTGTGTGTGTGTGTGTGTGTGTGTGTGTGTCTGTTTGTAGTTAAATGGTAAATCAACTAGTTTTCAGATAAAGCTTCATTGCTTCCTTACTTACTTTACCATGCACTCACATTGACACATTAAACACAACTTTATAAACCATGTTATAGACTGTTATAAAAGGTGTTATACACAGTGTTATAAATAATTTTATAGACTGTTA
>NC_062526.1:29223439-29235939 GCF_022655615.1 Tachysurus fulvidraco
TGTGTGTGTGTGTGTGTGTGTGTGTGTGTGTGTGTGTGTGTGTGTGTGTGTGTGTGTGTGTGTGTGTGTGTGTGTGTGACAGGCTCTAGGTTAGAGCTAAAGTCATGTTTTATCTTTACAATGATTCTGAATATCTACATATACATTTTGTATTACGCTAAAAAACAGCACAGATGTGGGTGGGGTTTATTTTAATAAGATAAGACACACACAAATACACAAACACACACACTGAAATACGCACGCACACACACACACAGATACACAAACACAAATACACAAACACACACACTGAAATACACAAACACACACACACAAACACACACACACACACACACACACACACACACACTGAAATACACAAGCACACACAAACACAAAGACAAATTCACAAATACACAAATAGTCAAACACAAATACAGATATACACATACAGATACAGATATACACAAACACACACATATACACAAACACACACATATACACAAACACACACACACACACACACACACACAAACACACACACATATACACACACACACAAATACAGATACAGATACACACACACACACACACACACACACACACACAAACACACACACATATACACACACAAATACACATACAGATACAGATATACACAAACACACACATATACACAAACACACACACACACACACACACACACACACACAAACACACACACACACACACACACACACACACACACACAAACACACACACACACAAATACAGATACAGATACACACATACACACACACACACACACACACATTTCAAGGCTGTACACACAATACATCATGCTGCACAGGAACATGGTTAGCAGTCCATTTAAAATGTCACAAACTCATAAACATTGTCAGTAATTCTACACCTGCAGAAGAGCTGATGAAGTGACAGGGAGGTAAATTAGAGATATCACACTTCTACACTCCAGACCCCTGTAGATAAAAGGTCAAGGTCTCCACTCTTTATTGATAGTTATTTATTAAAGCTTTTTAGAACTCTCTCTCTCTCTCTCTCTCTCTCTCTCTCTCTCTCTCTCTCTATCTCTCTCTCTCTCTCTCTCTCTCTCTCTCTCTCTCTCTCTCTCTCTCTCTCTCTCTCTCTCTCTCTCTCTCTCTCTCTCTCTCTCTCTCTCTCCAGTGTTCCAGTGTAGGGAATAAGGGAACAGGGGAACAGGGAGAGAGATTTGGGACACAGACCAGACGGATAAACCACTAATCATACTGGTTTTGTTCTCCATCATACACAGGTTCCTGTCTCCTGTCCAGGAGAACCTTCTATTCTCACATCAGATTGAACACATCATGTCTGAGGGGGACAGTTCACTGTGTTCAGGTTCTGATTTAGACACTGCAGTCACACACACACACACACACACACACACACACACACACACACACACACACACACACACACACACAAGCGAATTTATTTATTTCTTCTGATGTGTTTGCCGCCTCCTCACACACTCTGAACTTTCAGCCCACGTTCCAAGAGAATAACAAGGACGAGTCTTTATGAACAAGCAGACATGATTCTCTCTCTCTCTCTCTCTCTCTCTCTCTCTCTCTCTCTCACACACACACACACACACACACACACACACACACACACACACACACACACACACACACATCTAGAAATCTCTGAGTTTTTGTGCACTAATGATCTCCGGGTCACTGAGTGTTTTGTTTTATATTAAAGGTGATATTAACAGTCATGTCTCTCACTCTGAGGCTCGTTGTACACTGAAGCCTTTAATCCACAACCTAAAACTCATTACAGACTAAATTCAATCAAATTGTAAAAGTATCAAATTATTTATAAATGATTAAAAACATAATTTTATTAGCAGCTCTGTGGCAGACTGCAGAGAAATGACTGTGTCTGAGAATGAAGTGTCTGTTAGCACGATTAGCTTGCGTCTGTTAGCACGATTAGCTTGCGTCTGTTAGCACGATTAGCTTGCGTCTGTTAGCACGATTAGCTTGTGTCTGTTAGCACGATTAGCTTGCGTCTGTTAGCACGATTAGCTTGTGTCTGTTAGCATGATTAGCTTGTGTCTGTTAGCACGATTAGCTTGTGTCTGTTAGCACGATTAGCTTGTGTCTGTTAGCATGATTAGCTTGCGTCTGTTAGCACGATTAGCTTGTGTCTGTTAGCACGATTAGCTTGTGTCTGTTAGCATGATTAGCTTGTGTCTGTTAGCACGATTAGCTTGTGTCTGTTAGCATGATTAGCTTGTGTCTGTTAGCACGATTAGCTTGTGTCTGTTAGCATGATTAGCTTGCGTCTGTTAGCACGATTAGCTTGTGATGTTGATCAGGATTGAAGAAAAAGCTTCAGTTATATATCATATGCAATGTTGCTTAGTTTAAACAAGACACAGCTGAGTGAAAACCCAGATTTGTTTGTGTACTGTTTAGTTAACAGTGTTTTTATTTTGAGAGCTTCATCGCTGTGTAGCTTCAGTCTGGTGAGAAGTTCCAGAGAAAATGAATGTGAGTTTATTGGAGATCGATGATGGAGGTTAAGAAGCTCAGCAGTAAATCTGTCTCAGCTTTAAACAGAAAACCTTCCTCCACTTTATGGTCAACAAAATCCTTTAATAAAAGAGTGAAGCGACAGAAACACCACATGTTGCTGACCCTCAACCTCCAGGAGCTGTTGGGAAAGATCTCCTGTGACTTTAAAAGGCTTTGTGGCTTTACTCCAGTTATTAATAGGCGAGGAACAGCTGAGAGCCATCACCGTGTGTGTGTGTGTGTGTGTGTGTGTGTGTGTGTGTGTGTGTGTGTGTGTGTGTGTGTGTAAAACACCAGTGTGAAGAGAAATCCACCTTTTCCCTCCACAACAGACTCGAGACAGGCACAAAAATCCCATCCTCCTTTTTCTGTCAGAAATATTAAACATCAGATTTTCAAAATCCTAAAAATATTTAACATTAAAAAAGACAAACGAGTTTTAACTCAGTTTGTGCTGAGTGATTAGTCGTGTGTTGAGTTATTAGTTGTGTGTTGAGTTATTAGTCGTGTGTTGAGTTATTAGTTGTGTGTTGAGTTATTAGTCGTGTTGAGTTATTAGTCGTGTGCTGAGTGATTAGTCGTGTTGAGTTATTAGTCGTGTGCTGAGTGATTAGTCGTGTGCTGAGTTATTAGTCGTGTGTTGAGTGGTTAGTCGTGTGCTGAGTGATTAGTCGTGTGCTGAGTGATTAGTCGTGTGCTGAGTGATTAGTCGTGTGCTGAGTTATTAGTCGTGTGTTGAGTTATTAGTCGTGTTGAGTTATTAGTCGTGTGCTGAGTGATTAGTCGTGTTGAGTTATTAGTCGTGTGCTGAGTGATTAGTCGTGTTGAGTTATTAGTCGTGTGCTGAGTGATTAGTCATGTGCTGAGTGATTAGTTGTGTGCTGAGTGATTAGTCGTGTGCTGAGTTATTAGTCGTGTTGAGTTATTAGTCGTGTGCTGAGTGATTAGTCGTGTGCTGAGTGATTAGTCGTGTGCTGAGTTATTAGTCGTGTGCTGAGTGATTAGTCATGTGCTGAGTGATTAGTTGTGTGCTGAGTGATTAGTCGTGTGCTGAGTTATTAGTCGTGTTGAGTTATTAGTTGTGTGCTGAGTGATTAGTCGTGTGCTGAGTTATTAGTCGTGTTGAGTTATTAGTCGTGTGCTGAGTTATTAGTCGTGTTGAGTTATTAGTCGTGTGCTGAGTTATTAGTCGTGTTGAGTTATTAGTCGTGTGCTGAGTTATTAGTCGTGTGCTGAGTGATTAGTCGTGTGCTGAGTTATTAGTCGTGTTGAGTTATTAGTCGTGTGCTGAGTGATTAGTCATGTGCTGAGTGATTAGTCGTGTGCTGAGTGATTAGTCGTGTGCTGAGTTATTAGTCGTGTTGAGTTATTAGTCATGTGCTGAGTGATTAGTCGTGTGCTGAGTTATTAGTCGTGTGCTGAGTGATTAGTCGTGTGCTGAGTTATTAGTCGTGTTGAGTTATTAGTCGTGTGCTGAGTGATTAGTCATGTGCTGAGTTATTAGTCGTGTGCTGAGTGATTAGTCGTGTGCTGAGTTATTAGTCGTGTTGAGTTATTAGTCGTGTGCTGAGTTATTAGTCATGTGCTGAGTGATTAGTCGTGTGCTGAGTTATTAGTCGTGTTGAGTTATTAGTCGTGTGCTGAGTTATTAGTCATGTGCTGAGTTATTAGTCATGTGCTGAGTGATTAGTCGTGTGCTGAGTGATTAGTCGTGTGCTGAGTTATTAGTCGTGTTGAGTTATTAGTCGTGTGCTGAGTGATTAGTCGTGTGCTGAGTTATTAGTCGTGTTGAGTTATTAGTCGTGTGCTGAGTGATTAGTCGTGTGCTGAGTGATTAGTCGTGTGCTGAGTGATTAGTCGTGTGTTGAGTTATTCTGCTGCTATCTTAATTATTTTATTAATTACAGCTGCGTTCTCGTTATTCCTGTGATGTCACAGGACCACGTCTAACCATCTTTTCTTCATTTGCTCCTCCTTTTCACTGCTCTTCTTCTTCCAACTGCCCTCATTCTACTCTTTCTAATCTTCTTCCTTTCCCCCTTCACTTCATCCTCCTCTTCCTCTCCTCTAGTCAGATCTTTCTCAGTAGTGTGGTGAAGAAGAGCACAAACAGGTGAGAGGTATAATTTTAGGTGAAGACACTTGAGATGATCTTCAAAGCTGCTGAATTCTGATCAAAGCCTTGTGCATTGTTGGTGCTGCTGTAACCAGGCAACAATCTGACAAGGGGGGAGGAGCTGAATGAAAGAAACCCCTCTGGTTCATTGTACAGCCTTTTAATCAGGAGGATGTGAATGAATGAATGGGGGGTGGTGGTGTGTGTGGTGGGATTTTTAGTTTTAATAAGAACATGTAGTCTGTAGCTCTGCTTCTGATCTTAAAGCACCGACATGTCTAGAGCAAAAAAGACTTTATTTAGTTTGGACAATCTTTTACAGCTCAACTTCGCCATCTTGTGTTCAAGAGAGAAACAGCATGAAGCGGTTTGTTCAGCTCAGTCTGAGCTCTGAGGCCACGCCCCTTCACTTGAGACCCCACCCTCATCCACCATCATGTGGAATTTATTTTATTGGTCAGTCACAAAATATTTTTACAGTTTTTACAAAAAACACTTTCAATAAAAAACAAAAGAGATCTCAGAACATGAGTGACAGCAAACGAGCCTCTGTGTAAATGGTGTTCAGTGCAGAGGAGATTCCTATCTGCAGGAGGGTCTGGACTCCAGGATCTGCACCACAAGGCGGTTCTTGAGGCCGAGCAGTTTGGTGCTGTAGGTTGTCACCAGGGCAGCTGAGAGACGCTCACGTAGAACACGCAAACACGGCAAGGACAAGCAGTCAGGGACATTTAATAAGACGTGGAAGAGCTCCTGCCACAGCTCGCTGTGAGGAACCCTGAGAGGGGCAATTAAGAAAGGGTTTTAGAAACACTAGTGCAAATTGTGTGCACTGCTGTTAGAAGTGAAGTGTGACCTATTCAGGAGCATTGTGTGGTTTGGGACACAGCCATGTGTTATTGACTGGGACACTTTATGGTGTTGGTAAAGTTACTGTAGGTTAATAAAAGTACACGTGTGTAATATAACACACACAACACACTGACCTCTTAAACACTCCGCTGGGCTTCCAAACACCTCCATCGTTCTTCACCTGCATGTACGAGCCAAACAGCATGCAGTACACAGTGCCGGCCACACCGAAGTAATCCGTCTACAGGGGGTAACACGCACACACACACACACACCCACAGAGACAGACAGACACACACACACACACACACAGACAGACACGCCCACACACGTGTTCAGTGTTGTTAACAATAATCTAATGATAGATTAAGGAGCCAGGTGTATGAGGAGTTTTCAGGTGCGCTGCAGTACCTGATATGTCCAGGGTCGGCCGCTGAGCATCTCTGTGCACTGAAAGCCAGAGGTCATGCAGTGGGCCATGAACTGAGCTCCATCAGGGAACAGAGTCATATCAATACTCTGACCAAAATCTATCAGAACCAAACCATGCTCCAGGTTCTCATCAAAAAGGTTCTTGTTCTCCAGGAACCTGTAGAGAGGGTCAGAAGGTACTTAAAGCTTCAGTGTGTGTGTAGCTCAGTGCTGAAGAACACTCAGTATAAACTACACTCATGCTGAACATACAGGACTGAACCCAGCAGCAGTGTGTGTGTGTTTCTCAGGGGTTCCAACACAAACCAGAGCTTTGTCATAATCAGTCACACACAGTTCACTTGTGTGTAAGAATAACACACACACACACACACACACACACACACACACACACACACACACACACACACACACACACACACACCTCTCTCCTAGCAGAAAGTTGTCAGGCTTGATGTCAGCATGGATGATGTGTGAAGCATGCAGTCGCTCCACCATGTCCAGGATACACACTGTGAAATATAGTACAAGAGGCTGCGGCATCACTCGCTCACTGCGGCTCTTATACAGGTTTACCACGTTCTACAAAACACACACACACACACATCAGAAACACACTATAGCTCTATAACAGTTATAACGGTGTGTGTGTGTGTGTGTGTGTGTGTGAGTGTGTGAGAGTGAGTGTGTGAGTGAGTGTGTGTGTGTGAGTGAGTGTGTGTGAGTGAGTGTGTGTGAGTGAGTGAGTGAGTGTGTGTGAGTGAGTGTGTGTGAGTGAGTGAGTGTGTGTGTGTGTGTGTGAGTGTGTGTGTGTGTGTACACAGGGACACAGCAGTGTATAGGATATGATTAGCAGTGTGTTCCCTCACCAGCAGTGTGCCACAGTTGTGCAGCTCCCCTATGAGCACACTGCCGTTGCTGTACAGGTGAGCGCTGTGCAGCAGGTTGTACAGGTGACGAGCTCTGGGCTCCACGCGCACGTTCAGCTGAGTGTTAATGTAAAACTCCCAGGGGGTTGGGGGCTTCTGTACCTGCACACGGAACACACACGTCATCACACAGGAACCTGGGAACTGCTAGATATAGTCGTTTTACACCTAGTAGGGCGGCCAATCACACGGTTTTCTGACCAGTGATCACACACACACACACACTCACTCACTCACACACACACACACACACACTCACTCATACACACACACGTATGTATAAAAGCACATTTACCTTCAGGATGAGTTTGTGACAGTTAGTGAGGTTTGTAGCTTGATAAACAGTGGCGAAAGCTCCCTGCCCTAATACACAGTCCACACGCAAACGCTCATCACCTGGAACACACACACACACATGCACACAACCACACACACACACACACGAACACGCGCGCACACACACAATCACGCGCGCACACACACACAATCACGCGCGCACACACACAATCACGCGCGCACACACAATCACGCACGCACACACACAATCACGCGCACACACACAAATATGCAAAAACAAATTACAAATAAATTAAATTCTGACTTCATCTTTTCTTTGTGCTACTTTCAGATTGTCACAAATATAAACACATTTATTTGATATTAACGCAGCGAGTCTGCTTATAACTTTGTAATGTCAGCTCAGATCTCCAGCTCATACGTAGTTCATGACTACAATCACAATGATGGCAGGACGTTTTAAAGAAAAAGACATGATCTGTTATCTCTGTAAACCCCAACCAATATTTATTTATTTATTTATTTATTTATATGCAGCATGTGTGTGTGATTTCTTACCCAATTGCACGGCGAGTTTTGGGGTGATGGGGGGAATAGTGCATGTCCAGCTGTGTAGGTTGGGGAACGAGGACAAAGGAGTGTGTAGACCAGCGAGAAGAGACACGATCAGGTCATCATCCCATGGGTCAGAGATCAGTACTGCGCACACACACACACACACACACACACACACACACACACACACACACACACACACACAGACACACACACGACCATTTACAACACAACACCTTCTCACTAGTTCTCACTTGTTCTAGAACATTCCTAACTCAGCACTTAATATTTAGAAACTACCAAGACACAAAAATAATAAAACACCACATACTGTTTATAATCATCACATAGTTACGTACCAGAGGCTTTGGGTGGAGCAGACGGCGGTGTGGGGCTCATGACAACATCACAGTCCAGCTTTTGGGACATCTCTACATCATTCTCTGTCTCCAGACATGTCTTATTGTTCTGCTGTGGAGTCATTATGATGTCCAGATCTGCCTCGGTCTCCATGATGGGAATCCAGTTTAGTCTGGGCTCCACATCTGGGCTCATGGGAACATCCTGACCCCGGTCTGAGCCTCCACATGGACTTGCACCACCCGACTTCTCTGCACTGTTTAACGTCAGGAGAAGTGTGTGATCAGATTTGTGTTTGCCAAAGGATCTTTTAGAGAGCAGAATCCCAGACCGCTGGTCAGAGTGGACATCAGAGTGGACATCAGAGTGGACATCCCAGCCAGGTCTGCAGGTCTGAGGCGGCGACTCCATCAAATCCAGGTCAGATTGAGCGGTCTGGACCGGACTCTCCACTTGAAGCCAGCCAAACCCTAGAGCTGGTGCTGGACTCATAGGCACATCCTGGTTCACCCACAACACTGGGTCTGGGCTTTGTGGAACTTTGTAGAAGGATCTCCTCTGGTGCATCTGGGGGTTCTCCGAGAGCAGACCTATAGATTTGTGCATATTGAAGGATCTCTCAGGGAGGAGAAGATCAGCTTCTTCCACATCTGATAGCTGCAATTGGGTGGAATGTCCCTGGTCTGTTTGTTTCTCCTCAAAGATGTTCAACTTCTCAGGTGAAGGTTCTCCTAACAGTCTGCTGAACAGATTTGGGTTGTGATTGTGGAAGCTGAGCTCCCTGTTTGAGCTCCACTGCACACTGCTGAACCTCAACTGCTCTCTCACTGAGGTTTGGCTGCTTGAGATGAACTGGTCTGTTTCTGGCAGGATGTTTGAGCTGCGGTTCCCTTCTGGCTTGGAGTTCACGTGGTCTGGTGTAGCTTCTCTCCCCAAGCCCAGGCTGATGGAGCTGAACCCTCTGCTCGAGCTACACTGCAGATCGCTCATGTGACGTTTTGTTATCTCCTGGTTTGGGCTCTGATAGACACTCCAGCTGGGATTGGTTCTGGTTCGGAGCTCCTGAGTGGGTGTGATGCTGTGCTGGGGGAGGGTGAGTGGAGCTAACATACGGAGTGGTGCTAACACCTGCCTGGTGATGGTGGTGTTGGTCTGACTGCTGTGTGACGGAGAACGTGTGCGTCTCTGCAGACTTAAACACTCGCCAACGATGGTTCCCTGATCTGTGGGTGTGCACTCGGCTCCGACACACTGCTTGTCCTCAGGGGGACTCTGCTCCAAAATGGGACTGGAGGAGATCAGAAGGTCAAAGGTTACAGTGAGAGTGATGGGTGAAGGTACAGAAGGTCAAAGGTTACAGTGAGAGTGATGGGTGAAGGTACAGAAGGTTGTTAGTTATTGCCCCATAAAACACACTGTATTTGAGACATAACTAGTAAAACTTCATAGTAAAAGTCTCATCATTTAAATTGTACTGAATAAAAAGTCAGAAGCTTTAAACTTTTCAGAACCAGTACCTCAGTTTTGCAGGCTGACGCAGATACGGGTTTTCTCCTGCGCCACATTCCACTACACACACACACACACACACACACACACACACACACACACACACACACACACGGAAAAGCATCTTTATAAATAATGTATTTTTATTTTTACAGCAGATAAAACACTTAGCATACATTACTGTGTGTGTACCGTGCTGTGTGTGTGTGTGTGTGTGTACCGTGCTGTGTGTGTGTACCGTGCTGTGTGTGTGTGTGTGTGTGTGTGTGTGTGTGCCGTGCTGTGTGTGTGTACCGTGCTGTGTGTGTGTACCGTGCTGTGTGTGTGTGTGTGTGTGTACCGTGCTGTGTGTGTGTACCGTGCTGTGTGTGTGTGTGTGTGTGTGTGTGTACCGTGCTGTGTGTCCCTGGAGTACAGAGTAATCAGATGGAGAGGTGTTGACACTAAATTTGCAGAGAGAGCAAACTCTTGTGTGTGATTGGGGAAGGGGGCCATAGGGGTGTGTCCTGAACCCCACGCTGTGCTTTCATCTGTAAGAGACTCCGCCCCCTGTGGAGTGACCTGGGAGTGAGTGAGGTGTAAATAACCATCAGATCAGCGGTCATCTGCCCTGTTGTCCCATCAAGTCCCATCGCCTCAGATTATAGATGATATACACTACTAATTATTAGGGGAAGTCAGTGAGGACTACAGCAGTGCAGGGAAACTCACATTCGCTGTAGACACGGGGATCTCCATCAGGACACGGGGTGCAGCAGGTGGGGGCTTCAGCACCACCTGTGGATCACCACTGACACAAACATGGTTACGTTACCAGGCAAACTGTAATGACATTTCATTTCTCACACACGCGCTCACACACACACGCGCGCGCGCTCACACACAGACACACGCGCGCGCGCGCGCGCTCACACACAGACACAGACACACAGACACACGCGCGCGCTCACACACAGACACACGCGCGCGCTCACACACAGACACACGCGCGCGCTCACACACAGACACACGCGCGCGCTCACACACAGACACCACACAGCGCAGCTCACAACACAGACACACAACGCGCGCGCGCGCGTCAACACAGAACACCCACGCTGCGGCGCGCGCTCACACACAGACACACACGCGCGCGCGCGCTCACACACAGACACACACGCGCGCGCGCGCTCACACACAGACACACACACGCGCTCACACACAGACACACACACGCGCTCACACACAGACACACACACGCGCTCACACACAGACACACACACGCGCGCGCGCTCACACACAGACACACACGCGCGCGCGCTCACACACAGACACACACACGCGCGCGCGCTCACACAGACACACACACGCGCGCGCGCTCACACAGACACACACACGCGCGCGCGCTCACACACAGACACACACACGCGCGCGCGCTCACACACAGACAGACACACGCGCGCGCGCTCACACACAGACACACACACGCGCGCGCGCTCACACACAGACACACACACGCGCGCGCTCACACAGAAAAACGCGCGCGCTCTCACACAAGAACACACACGCGCGCGCGCTCACACACAGACACACACGCGCGCGCGCTCACACACAGACACACACGCGCGCGCGCTCACACACAGACACACACACGCGCGCGCGCACACACAGACACACACACGCTCGCGCACACACCCAGACACACGCACGAGCGCTCGCTCACACACACACACACGCGCGCCGCACACACACACACACGCGCGCGCGCTCACACACAGACACACACGCGCGCGCGCTCACACACAGACACACACGCGCGCGCGCTCACACACAGACACACACACGCGCGCGCGCTCACACACAGACACACGCGCGCGCTCACACACAGACACACGCGCGCGCGCGCTCACACACAGACACACACGCGCGCGCGCTCACACACAGACACACACGCGCGCGCGCTCACACACAGACACACACGCGCGCGCGCTCACACAGACTCACGCACGCGCGCGCGCTCACACACAGACTCACGCACGCGCGCGCGCTCACACACAGACTCACGCACGCGCTCACACACAGACACACAGCGCAGACGAGAAAAAACACAGCGAGCACACAAACACACGACGAGCGCGCGCGCTCACACACAGACACACGCGCGCGCAGCCTCACACACAGACACACACGCGCGCGCGCGCTCTCACACACAGACACACCGCGCGCGCGACTCACACACAGACACACACCGCGCGCGCGCTCACACACAGACACACACAGCGACGCGCTACAACAAAGACACACGCAGCGCGCGCTCACACACAGAAACACGCGCGCGCCACACAGACACACGCGCGCGCTCACACACAGACACACTCACGCGCGCGCGCTCACACACAGACACACGCGCGCGCGCGCGCGCTCACACACAGACACACACACGCGCGCGCGCTCACACACAGACACACACGCGCGCGCGCTCACACACAGACACACGCGCGCGCGCGCGCTCACACACAGACACACGCGCGCGCGCGCGCTCACACACAGACACACGCGCGCGCGCGCGCGCTCACACACAGACACACGCGCGCGCGCGCGCTCACACACAGACAGACACACGCGCGCGCGCTCACACACAGACACACGCGCGCGCGCGCGCTCACACACAGACGCGCGCTGCGCGCGCTCACACACAGACAACGCGCGCGCGCGCGCTCTATCACACAGACACACGCGCGCGCCGCCGCGCTCACACACCGACACACGCGCGCGCGCGCGCTCACCCCACACGACACACGCGCGCGCGCGCGCTCACACACAGACACACCCCCGCGCGCGCGCTCACACAGACACACACACGCGCGCGCGCTCACACACAGACACACACGCGCGCGCGCTCACACACAGACACACACG
>NC_062526.1:29240939-29275939 GCF_022655615.1 Tachysurus fulvidraco
GTCATCACATGTAAGAAATCAGCTGATATATAAATGATTAAATGTTTATAGGTTGGCTTCAAACTGCACACAAAGTCTGTGCAATACGGCTAGGAACTTTCTTTCTGATAAATGTTAAGTACCATGATACTTAAAAAAAAATACATTTAAGATGCCACAACATGGTCAGATATACGTGTCCAATCAATACATAAGCCCTAAATCCTGACGATAATAAAAGTGTAACTGATTTAACAGGATCATGTTACATCACTCAGCTGTATGAAGCATTGATATATTATATAGTGAAGCAGTGGTGTGTATACTTTTAATCACTAACAGTGTTTTGTGGTACTGGAGAGACTAGAAGAGTGAAAATGGCTATGATGGAGAAGATTAAATTAATAGGTGCTGGTTCTGTAGTGACCTGTAGTGGTGCTGCAGAGTGTCGAGAGGTTCTGCTTGGTTGTTGAAAGCTTTCTGATACACCTGGTGCACCTCTGTGGTCAGGTTCCTCCTCTCACACTGCTGAGCCCAGCTGATGTACAGAGCAGCCATGTGCAACCCCACACCATGGTCGTGTAGGTCACTGTACACCTTCACAGGGTCTGAGTGATTACTGGCCTGTAACACACACACACACACACACACACACACACACACACACACACACACACACACACATAATTAGGAAGAGCAGGATGTGATGACCAGCTTGTTCCCCCACCTTCCCAGCTTGTTCACGTATCCCCACACACTCACATATCTGATGCAGTAGTTGATGAATCGCAGGTCATTGTGGTAATGTCTGTCTGGCAGGAACGTCTTTATAAGCTTCTCCATCACCACAGACAGTTTATTCTTCTCATCATGAGGAAGTCTGAGATCCAGAAATTCTATAAACCTGAATAACAAAAACAGGAGCATTGTCTGATCACCAGAAGGAAAGCGATGTCCACCTGATTAGGTGAGATCTGCCTTTCATCAGTTTTACTGTGTAACTTCCTGTGTGTTTGGTGTCTACTGTTCCTCTATAGACTAGAACTGTGTTCAGACTGGTGTCTCAGTGCAGGTTCATGTCCTTGTCTCACGTCACTCACGTGTCCCAAGCTGACAGTGGATCATCTCCCACATAACCTCGGATAGTGGATTCAAAGCGTCTGTAAATAAACAACACCGTTCAATTCTCCACAATTCTCTGAACAAATCATTCAGCACCTTTATGTTACCGGTAGATGTTCAGTAAACAGTGTGACGTCATTATATAATTCAGTGTGTTTATGGCACATGTCCATGTCGTTATGTTTCTGTTACACAGCTGAACATTAGCCACAGTTAGCATGTTAGCACACACACACACACACACACACACACACACACACACACACACACACACACACAACAAACAGCTCACTTACTGAACATAAAAGTTGATATCCATTCTGTGTGTTTATTCCGTCCTGTCCAAACAAATGTCTCCGTTATTTTATTCTGAATGTTTCTGACTAAAACACCCCGCTAACATCCTGTGTGCTGTTTCTGGTCTTAACGCTAAAAAACAAACGGATCATTTTAAACCGCCCGCGCAGGCCAATCATTTGGAGCCTTCATTCAACTCAGCCAATCAGAGCCCAGGATCCGTCCTAACCGCTTCCTGGCGGAGTGACGTCACAGACTTCTCTCTTCTTATACCAAGTTAAACCTGTTCTTCCAGCAGTATTTATTGGAGATGTGCAATTTAAAAGTGATAGTTGTTCTAACAAATACATGACAGGTCATTTTAAAAACCTGTTATCCGTCAAATTAGATCATCTGTTTGAGAAGAATACTGTGATTTATCTTAGAACAGCTTATTGGAAATGTCCTGTTAAAGCTAAAGAAAGACACTTCAACATTTTACATGAGATTTATCCTTCTTACAAATTAGTAAATCAGAAATACAGTAATACAGAATTTGTCCCCTGTCCCGTTTGTGAGAGCCATTCTGAAGACACGGATCTTTCTCTTATGCAATTTCTCCAAACTCTTCTGGACATCACTTCAGGACGGAAACAAAGGTGGTTGTTGATAGTTTAGTTTTTTCTTTCCATCATATTTTATTTGGAGGACCTAAAGACTGTTGTGCTAATTCTTTTTTGCTAAATAACATTGTAATATTAGCAAAATATTTTATTCATAAATGTAGGTTCTTTAATCCCCCCCCCCCACTACTTATTATATTAAAAAATGACTTAAACAGTTTTCCCAAAGCCCTCCATAAGATGAAAGGTCAGAGTGCTATGAAGCTGCTTTAGCTATTGACATCATTCAAGTTATTGTGCTACTGCCTCTAATATTTACCTTTTATTTAATTTGTTTTTCTTTTACTCACTAAAGTTCACGTAAATTATAATTTCAGATCTCTATATATTTATTTTCTTTATTTTTTCTAAACAATTTATTAGTTATACTGTTATGTAATATTTATCTACAATGTAAATGTATATTTGCCTTTGTTGTTTATATACGTTTGTATTCAATAAAAAAAAAAGAAACGTATCTGTAGCACAGAATAAAGTCCTCTACGTTTTACACGTGTTGGTGACACGTGTCTCATTGGTTTAGTGTAAAAAAAAGTGTATTATTCGTGTCTGTAAAAATGTAAGACCTGAAATAGTGTGTAATAAATTACAGTCACAGCTAAAGGTTTCTGTCATGGTGTTAACATTCAGCTGTGATTTTATTATAGAGTATTATAGAGTGTTATAGAGTATTATAGTGTTATAGAGTATTATAGAGTGTTATAGAGTATTATAGAGTATTATAGTGTTATAGAGTATTATAGTGTTATAGAGTATTATAGAGTGTTATAGAGTATTATAGTGTTATAGAGTATTATAGAGTATTATAGTGTTATAGAGTATTATAGAGTATTATAGTGGTATAGAGTATTACAGATTGTTATAGAGTATTATAGAATTTTATAGTGTTATAGACTTATAGAGTATTATAGACTGTTATAGAGTATTAGAGAGTTTTATAGAGTATTATAGTGTTATAGAATTTTATAGAGTATTGTAGTGTTATAGAGTATTAGAGAGTTTTATAGAGTATTACAGAGTATTTATAGACTGTAATAGAGTACTATAGTGTATAATAGACTGTTATAGACTATTATAGATTGTTATAGAGTATTATAGTGTTATAGACTATTATAGACTGTTATAGTGTTATAGACTATTATAGACTGTTATAGTGTTATAGACTGATATAGAGTATTATAGACTGTTATAGAGTATTATAGACTGATATAGAGTATTATAGACTGTTATAGAGTATTATAGACTGTTATAGAGTATTATAGACTGATATAGAGTAATATAGACTGATATAGAGTATTATAGACTGATATAGAGTATTATAGACTGTTATAGAGTATTATAGACTGTTATAGAGTATTATAGACTGATAGAGTATTATAGTTTGTACACTTCATTGTAAAACATTCATTCTAGTTCTTCAGTGAGAACTTTAAAAGTAGCTCACTTTCTAATTTAAATAATAACACAGCGAACACAAGACTGTAACCTGTCACTGTGTCATTTAAACTGTTTAAATCACACACACACACACACACACACACACACACACACACACACACACACACACACACACAAATAAATATTTATGTAGTTTAACTGTGTAGGAGGGAAAAGCAGCTCACACACAAGGTTGACTTTACATGACAGTCATCAGGTCACAAATCCGCTGCATTCAGATTTAAAGGTTTTTTTGTATTTCTCCTTTCAGCTGGAATCAGCGAAGCTACACAGATACGTGTACAAATAAAAAGCCAAACACTTTCTTTACAGTATAAAAAATTTATTTGCAATAATGTATAAAAAAAAATAAAAACAGCACCAAAATGTAACAGTTTATTTCTGATGTCTTTAAATAAAGAGTTAAAACCAAGGCAGTCTGACAGGAAGCCCACATCACGTCCTCCTGTCCCACACTAGCATGTTCGCTAACAATGCTACGCTAACACACTGCACAATCGACATGGCTGTAAATTCATGAGACACAGAATAAAGAGGCACCTGACAGTAAACCCAGCATGATGACATCACACACAGTGAACACGTGTGTACAAAGTAAAATGATTAGTAACCAGGCTAGTGTTGATGATCGGTAAGGTGCTGGGGTAGGTGAGCGTTCTACTGCCCCCTAGTGTCACCTAGTAATCACTTAGTGTGTGTCCCGATGCTGAACTTACCCTTTAACACAGGGCCAGTTGTGCATGTCTGATTAAACACCCTGCCAAACAAAAACACCACATTATTGTCTTTAACTGTTACTACCTAGTTTGTGTTATGACAAAACGGACACCAAAATTATGATTAATACAAACGACACACTCCAAGAGGAGACCAAGGCCAGGCGTGTTTAGACTCGACGTCCGAGTTTCTCTCTCACACGCACGCACGCACGCACGCACACGCACACGCGCACACGCGCACACGCACACACACACACACACACACACACACACACACACACACACACGGGCAGGGGACGATGGCGTTCTAACAGAACTATAATACAGCAGACAGATGGCCGGCCGTCATCCCTGTGCATAAATAGTGCTTATGAAACGGTAGAAAAGCCCTGTGTGCTCAGTAAAGTGTCTGTACATGACCTCCACACTGAGGTAGATATAAAAATAATAAAAAATAAAATAATAATAATAAAAAAAAAAACACTTTACACTATTAATCAAAAACATAAATCAGGTTCACAACAGAACCACTTTACACCGCTTAGGCCACCTAAGACATTAATCAATATTAAAATATAAACATCCCAGTAAACCCCCCCCCCACCCCCCACCATGCCTTTAACAGTGCAGATCACCAGGTGAAGTGCCACAGACAGAACACACACTAACGTATCAAACTCCACTCATCACTTCTAAAGTGATCTGTTCACATGGATCTATTTTAATAGAGAAACTATAGTGCACACTTTCTCTCTAGTGCACTACCACGGAGATCTGCAGTAAAGACAATCTGTAGATTTAAAAAGAAGAAAACAAAACAAATATACATAGTGCAAAAGATTTACAGAACAAGATCAACTCCTCAGTTCAGCTCTTTGGGAGAATTAAACACAACCGGCACATCCGAAACAGCACCCTGCTCACTACATGGTGCCACAAAACACTGCTTAGTGTTCACACAATGCACTGGCTACAAGGTGTGTGTGTGTGTGTGTGTGTGTGTGTGGTTCGTGACACAGCTGCCATGGACATATAGTGGCCTATATAGTGAGCAGAGTGAGTGCTTTGTAACACACGAGACCAATGGTGGACTATATAGTGTATGTGTGGTTTATGACAGATCGTGTAGTGAGTAGAGATTCTGATTGGGGACAAACTCATAGTAAACCCATGATGACCTACACATCATATAGGAAGAGTGGCTTAGGAGACGTCCCCAGGGGACCAATGTTGGCCTAGATCTACTGCATTAGGTGTGTAGTTTGGGACACACACACAGTGGACTGTGGCTATAGTGTGTAAGGGTGTATGATTTGGGACGTAGTGCAGCAGTCACAGTGCACAGGGTTCGCATGTGTAGTGTACAAGGCACTGGTTCGGACAACAGGAAGTGTTAAAGTGAACTCATGGCTCAAGGTGTGTGTGTGTAGGTGTCTGTAAGGCAGAAAGTACAACTTGGGCGGCAGGAAGAGCGTCTTACCGCCGTGTCCTCTGGCGTCGTCTGAGAAGAGGCTGCGCTTTAATGAGCTGCTCTTCACTCAGAGGCGTTTGTCAGCGCTGCTCTTGAGGTCTTTCCCTGCTAGTCAGGTGACAAGAGGAAGAATGATTAGATCCATGTTCATGAACACACACACACACACACACACACACACGCTGAGAACATTAACATAAACTCAAGAAACACTCTAGACTAATAAGAGCATGTCAGTCACTGTGAATCCTGCTATAATGAGCATGCGCGGCTCACAGCCCCCTGCTGGACACCATCAGCACTGCACTCCACAGTTAACAGCAGCAGGGAATGGAGAGAAAAGCAAAGTTGCAGGAAACACAGAGGGGGTTCATGCGAGGACACGGACTATTCCTGTCTTAGGTACTGAAGAGAATTTGGGGCAGAACATGCATTCTAGCCCTCACAGAGAGGGAAGTGTATAAGAATAAACCCTCCATAAAGCACTACAATCACACGTCGGGTCTGTGGGACGAGTAACACAAATGACGTGCACGTGGAAATACGTACAAAAATCCGAGGCATGCAGAAAGTGACTGAGACAGACAGGCTAACGTGGGCAAACCTGACGTCCTTTTCATCCACAAGGTGCTTTGGTCAAAATTTGCAGAGAAATTTGAGGAGAGATTTTGTCTTTTTTTTTTTTTTTTTTTTGCCGAAACATGAATTTGAAACACAATCTGTTTTGTTTGAGTTTTGTACACGGTTCTGCGTGTATGCTTTTATTTAGAGCAGCAGACAGACAGCAAAAGGATTACAAGCCAAAATGTAAAGAAAACAAGACACGCTAATTTTACTAGCATTTACATACAAAGAGATTTTTTTTGTTTTCTTTTGGTTTGCAACTCCCCCCCCCCTTGTCCCCCCCTTGTGTTCCTACTTAACATGAAGACCAAAAACCTGCTATAGAAACATACATAAACTAGTCAAGAAGACAAGATTTAGCACATTGTAAAGGTTTATATCTTTTTTTTCTCTTCCAAATTTGATGAAAGGTTAGGACTTGGTTATAAAACAAATTACAAAATAAAACATGACCCATTGTGTGGAAGGAGTGTGAAAGGAAGTCCAAGTGGAGCTTTAAAAAAATATGTACAGGAAGAAGCATGTTTTTAAAACTTGACATGTTTTATATGGAGCCCAATCAAAAAAAGATGAAATAAAACCCAAAGCAAAGCCCTACGTTTGGTCTACTTCCACTGCTGGCCAAACGAATCCTGATAAAACTCCTGGTCAGATTTGTAGCTGTAACTATCGGCGCCGTGCAGCGGCTGCTGTGCGATTGGCTGCGAGCCCCAGTTCTGATTATTGTTATAATTATTATTATTAATCTGCCGGCGTTTGGAATCGGGTTGGCTGTAGCCATCGGCTTTGCGTTTGCCTCCTACATTCCCACCGCGGCCACGTACCCCTCGAACCCCGCCTCCTCTCCTCCTTGCTCCGCCTCCTCCGGCCACTCCTGCACCTCCACGCTGGGGAAATCCAGCCCTACCCCTCGGAGGCCCCGCCCCACGTCCTCCTCTGGGTCCGCCTCTCGGAACACGCTGGCTCCGCCCCTGGAAGTCGTCATAGCCGTAGTAAGGCTCCTCATAACCGCCGCGGTAACCATGGTAGTCATAACCATAGTAGTCGTAGTAATCTTCATAACCATAATAATCGGGAGGGTACGAATAGCCACCTCGGGCTCCGCCCCTACCACGACCTCTGGGAGGGGGCGGCGGCACATGAGGGGGGCCGTAGTAGTAATACTCATCATACCTGTGAAGGGGAGGAGCAGAAGCACACAGTATAACAGGTGTAATGAAGAGGATCTGCCTTCCCTGCATAACAGCTTTACTGTGTGTGTGTGTGTGTGTGTGTGTGTGTGTGTGTGTGTGTGTGTGTGTGTGTTTCACTGCTGCTTACATCTGTGTTTTGGCAGCTTGTCTCTGTGCTTTACGTTCTTTCCTCTTCTGATCAGGAGGCTTTGCAAACACAATCTCGACAGGTTCCCCCTCCAGCTCCTTCCCATTCATCTCCTCCAGGCCCTATACAACACACACATTCAGTACGTTTCGTTTAAACTCCATCGCTCATGTAATCAGGCTCCGCCCACACAAGCCCATCCTACATAACCAGCGCTGACTCCACCCCTTATTTTCCTTCAGAGGCGAGTTACCTTCACAGCACCATCTCGCTCCTCAAAGTGAACGAAGGCGTAGTCTTTCAGCTTCTTCACCCGCTCCAGCTTCCCGAACTGGCTAAAGGTCTTCTCCAGGATGTCCTCAGTTACGTTGTTCGCCAGGTTCCTCACAAACAGCACCTTCACCTGAGGGGGGGAGATGATGGGGTGGTTAAACACAGCAGACACATTTAAAATGGTGTGATTAGGTTTGAACACGAGTCCTGACCTTGGCCATGATCTCAGGGTCGGGGTCCTCGATGGGGTCGGCCCATTCCACCGTCACCAGCGTACCCCACACCTTCACCTTCCCACTCATCAGCCTCCGCCGAGCCTGAGCTGCTGACTTATGGTCCTCATACTCCAGGAAACAGAACCCACGGTTCTTCTTCTTGTCATCAGGCTGGGTGTACAGGATCACATCGTTCAGACCCTCTGATGGGGAGAAGGGAGAACATCGTTAATCACAGACACATCAGATCAGACACATCAGATCAGATCAGACACATAGATCAGACACATCAGATCAGACACATCAGATCAGATCAGACACATCAGATCAGACACATAGATCAGATCAGACACATCAGATCAGATCAGAGTGATAAAGACATCAGAGTCAGGTCACCTGTGACTTTGGCAAATTCCTCAAGGATCTGTTCTTTTGTCTTGCTCTTGGGGATGGAACCCACAAACAGGCGGTTGTTGGCCACAGATATACACACACCGATGTGTTTCCCTGGGCGAATCTCACGATTGTTATACTAAGACAGACAGACACACACACACACACAATAAGAATGTCTCATAGCTGGCACCGGTGAATAAAATCCCAGAGCACTGAGCAGTTTTTCTCTTATTAACGGTGTTAAATAAAATAAATTCTATACTGAATTACTTCATTCAGGATATATGATGTGTGTGTGTGTGTGGTATCTAACCAGCTTCACTGCCTCCTGTGCAGCCTCCTTAGTGCAGAAGGTGATGAAGGCGTATCCCCTGTTCAGCCCACTCAGAGGGTCCATCATCAGCCGCAGGTCCCAAATCTGCCCTGCCTTCTCAAACAGGGGCACCAGTTCATCTTCAAACAGGTCCCGTGGGATCTTCCCCACAAAGATCTACACAGACACACACACACACACACACACACACACACACACACACACAGTGCTGATGACTCTCCTGCAGGTCACAGGCTTAACCACTTATCAACTATTAAACCCAAACCTGTGTAGAAGGTGTGATGTTCACACTAAGATTAATATTACACTCATCCCTAAACCTGGTCACTGCTTACACACACACACACACACACACACACACACACACACACACACACACACACACACACACACACACACACACACAGTTACACCTATCCTCAGGAGGCAGTCCAGTCAGATCTTAGCGGTTAGCTGTCATAGTAACACAGGTTACTCCAGGACAGAACATACGTCATCAAGTGGAAAGCCTCGGTGTAAAAACTCTACATCATGGGTACATTAAACTTCTGCTAAAGAAGTGTGTGTGTGTGTGTGTGTGTGTGTGTGTGTGTGTGTGTGTGTGTGACCTCTGTGCCGATGGAGGGCTGAGGGCCTGTGTACACACACTCGGGTGGTGGTCCTCCGTATTTCCTTTGTCCTGTAGTGACATCGAGCGTGTAGCCGGTTCTGTCAAGTAGAGCCTGCAGACAGACATGACTACATCACTATATGACTACATCACTAAGGGTCACTACATCACTAAGGGTCACTACATGACTACATGACTAAGGGTCACTACATGACTAAGGGTCACTACATCACTACGGGTCACTACATCACTACGGGTCACTACATCACTAAGGGTCACTACATCACTATATGACTACATCACTAAGGGTCACTACATCACTATATGACTACATCACTAAGGGTCACTACATGACTACATCACTACATCACTAAGGGTCACTACATCACTACATGACTACATCACTAAGGGTCACTACATGACTACATCACTACATCACTAAGGGTCACTACATCACTATATGACTACATCACTAACGGTCACTACATCACTACATGACTACATCACTAAGGGTCACTACATCACTACATGACTACATCACTAAGGGTCACTACATCACTAAGGGTCACTACATCACTAAGGGTCACTACATCACTACATGACTACATCACTAAGGGTCACTACATCACTACATGACTACATCACTAAGGGTCACTACATCACTAAGGGTCACTACATCACTAAGGGTCACTACATCACTACATCACTAAAACACCGACAGGTAAAGGGGACGTACTGTGTGTATACACAACGTTGTGTACTGTTTAACACCACTAACAGTGTTAATGTGACTGAACACCGACAGGTAAAGGGGACGTACTGTGTGTATACACAACATTGTGTACTGTTTAACACCACTAACACTGGTGTTAATGTGACTGAACACCGACAGGTAAAGGGGTCGTACTGTGTGTATACACAACATTGTGTACTGTAACACACCACTAACACTGGTGTTAATGTGACTGAACACCGACAGGTAAAGGGGACGTACTGTGTGTATACACAACGTTGTGTACTGTAACACACCACTAACACCGGTGTTAATGTGACTGAACACCGACAGGTAAAGGGGACGTACTTTGATCTTGGTTTCGTCAGGTCCTTTGCCAGCTTCTGTAACTTTGGTCCCCTGCTTCTCCCGCTGTCTGTAGGTCTTCATCACACCACAAAGGAAGGCACTTTTATTCTGAAAACACAACATCAGCTCTAATGGCTCTCCATCTACACACAGGGTGTCAAGGTTTACACTCTCACTCACACTCTCACTCACACTCTCACACACACACACACACACACACACACACACACACACACACACACACACACACACACACACACACACACACACACACACACACACACACACACACACACACGCACGCACACACACACACTTACCTGCACGTGAGACAGGTCACTTTCTTTAAACTGCTGCAGAACCTGGAGCGCTCCCTCTTCATTAAACTCTTTCAGAGCTTCGATAGCTCTCTCATCCAGGTCACTGTGTGCTACCAGGCCTACACACACACACACACACACACACACACACACATTAGACAGGGTGAGTTCACACAGGTATCATCACCCTGACAAAGCTCTACACACACACACACACACACACCTCACCCTGACAAAGCGCTACACACACACACACACACACACTTAATCACACACATCACCCTTACAAAGTGCTACACACACACACACACCACCCTGACAAAGCGCTACACACACACACACATCACCCTTACAAAGTGCTACACACACACATCACCCTGACAAAGCGCTACACACACATCACCCTGACAAAGCGCTACACACACACACACACCTCACCCTGACAGAGCGCTACACAAACACACATATTTATTCACACACATCACCCTGACAAAGCGCTACACACACACACACACACACACACACACACATATTTAATCACACACAACTCTACTGTTTCTGTACAGCACTGTGTATGATTTCAGTGATGTGACATAGGCCACGTGTGTAATTCTATAAGACTTTAATAACCACACTATAAACTCTTATTAGCAGGTCACATGACCTGTAGCAGATCATCTACATTCTGCAGGCTTTAAAACTTTGTTTGATAGAAAAAAAGTACTTTACTGAAGCATGTTTAATCTGAATAAAACGTGCAAAAATCTCCCTTTTTAATTAGTGTGTACACAACACTACCCCCCCCCCCACACACACACACACACACACCCCATTCACTCTACAACTCCACATAGGAAACCACACAAGACCCCTAAGGTGAGATGTGAGGAAACCACAGAAATCTGTGTGTAACAATCAAACCTCACACTTCACCGTGCATAAGTGTGATTATCGTTGTTGTAATTAACCTGTAGTGTGTGTGTGTGTGTGTGTGTGTGTGTGTGTGTGTTATGACTGCATTCTTCCACCTGCCAGGTAGATTTCATCGAGCTTCTCAGCGACTTTCTGAGGTAACCCGGCCTGTATTAAAGACTGGAAGTTCTCTGAGTGTGTGGAGGACGTGTCCATGGGCTCCTCCGTGCCGTTCCCATTCACGTGATCCGACGCCATGGTGTCACAGATCTGTAGGAACACAACATAGCGATAGAAGGTTAAAGATCTCCAACATCTCCTTTACTGGATGGAAGAATGGCTGTGTTCTAAACAGAGGTTTCAACTAAACTGTAAAACTTCTATAAACATCTCAAATGCCCTACAGGCTGTGGTCCAATTTCACTGTCAAGGCATCAGTGATCAACTGTCAAGTGCTTGTCCACTGTGTTGGCTAAATAAGTACTAAAACGGGTAACACACACACACACACACACACACACACACACACAACGTTAACACTGAGAGCTCAGTGACTGTGGGGCCGTGTCCCATGTGTTGAACATAAACAGTAATTACAGTAAATATATAAGGCTGTGTGTAAAAGGGAATGTGTGTGTGTGAGAGAGTGAATGTGTGTGTGTGAGAGAGTGTGAGTATGTGTGAGAGTGAATGTGTGTGTGTGTGAGAGTGTGAGTGAGTATGAGTGAGAGTGAGAATATGTGTGAGTGAGTGAGTGAGTGTGTATGTGTGTGAATGTGTATGTGAGGTAAGTGTATGTGTGTGAGTGAGTGTGTATGATTGTGAGTGAGTGTGTATATGTGAATGTGTATGTGAGGTAAGTGTGTGTGAGTGAGTGAGTGTGTATATGTGAATGTGTATGTGAGGTAAGTGTATGTGTGAGAGAGTGTGTGTGTGAGTGAGTGTGTATGTGTGAATGTGTATGTGAGGTAAGTGTATGTGTGAGAGTGTGTGTGTGAGTGAGTGTGTATGTGTGAATGTGTATGTGTGGTAAGTGTATGTGAGAGAGAGAGAGAGAGAGAGAGAGAGAGAGAGAGAGAGAGAGAGAGAGTGTGAGTAAGTGTGTATGTGAGGTAAGTGTATGTGTGAGAGAGTGTGTGAGTGTGTATGATTGTGAGTGAGTGTGTATATGTGAATGTGTATGTGAGGTAAGTGTGTGTGTGAGTGAGTGAGTGTGTATATGTGAATGTGTATGTGAGGTAAGTGTATGTGTGAGAGAGTGTGTGTGTGAGTGAGTGAGTGTGTATGTGTGAATGAGTATGTGAGGTAAGTGTATGTGAGAGAGAGAGAGAGAGAGAGAGAGAGAGAGAGAGAGTGTGAGTAAGTGTGTATGTGAGGTAAGTGTATGTGTGAGAGAGTGTATGTGTGAGTGAGTGTGCGTGTGTCTGTGTGCCTGTGTCTGTGCGGTCCGTGTCTGTGTGTGCGCGTGTGTGGGTGTGTGTGTGCGTGCGTCGTGTGTGTGCGTGTGTGTGTGCGTGCGTGTGTCTCTGTGCCGGTGTCTGTGCGGTCCGTGTCTGTGTGCGCGCGTGTATGTGTGCGTGCGTGTGTCTGTGTGCCTGTGTCTGTGCGGTCCGTGTCTGTGTGTGTGCGTGTGTGTGTGCGTGCGTGTGTCTATGTGCCTGTGATCTGTGTGTGTGCGTGCGTGTGTGTGCGTGCGTGTGTCTGTGTGCGCGCGTGTGTTGTGCTTGACGTGTGTCTGTGGTGCTCGCGTGTGTGTGAGTGAGTGTGTATGTGTGAATGTGTATGTGTGAGAGAGTGTGTGTGTGAGTGAGTGTGTATGTGATGTAAGTGTATGTGTGAGAGAGTGTGTGTGTGAGTGTGTGTGTGAGTGAGTGTGTGTGTGTTACACATTTCATTGCTAGCTCCACAGATGCTAACACCGTTAGCTTACCTAAATCACATTCACACAGCAGACAAACACTAAACACAGGAACCAGTCGCTATAACGCATTTAAAGTATAAACAGTAATAAAGGTGTTATAACGCGTCAGTGACGTTAATTACACTGCGTTTAAACCTCGGGGTCCATTTTACACCAACCGGCTCCACATTGTGTCCCAAACCGAACAAAGCCGGGGGCTTTAAACACACACACACACTCACCCGGTGCTGTTTAAACAGAAGCTGCGAACGGAAAACTAATTTAATCCCGAGGAAAAGGTGAGAAATGTTATTAACTGTTAAAAAAATAAAAGAGAGAGTCTGAAGACTCCACAGCGCCTCGGCTCCTGTACATCAGACTCCAAAATGGCGGCACCTTCATGCGGGGCTTCCCTCACACACCGCTGCGGGGTTTCTCACACAACACAGCAGGGGCTGCGCGCGCTTTTACAGCAGGGAGGAGATAGTTTATACTCAACATCATAAACATCACCAACAACATCATCAACATCACCTGCATCATCATCAACATCATCACCAGCATCTTCAACATCACCAACACCATCATCATCATCACCATCAACACCATCATCAACTTCATCAACATGACCAACAACATCATCCTCATCACCATCATCATCATCAACATCATCACCAGCATCTTCAACATCACCAACACCAACACCATCATCATCATCACCATCAACACCATCATCAACTTCAACATCATAAACACCATCATCATCATCAACACCATCATTATAATCACCATCAACTTCAACATCATAAACATCACCAACAACATCATCGTCATCACCATCATCATCATCATCATCAACATCATCACCAGCATCTTCAACATCACCAACACCATCATCATCATCATCACCATCAACACCATCATCAACTTCAACATCATAAACACCATCATCATCATCAACACCATCATTATAATCACCATCAACTTCAACATCATAAACATCACCAACAACATCATCGTCATCACCACCACCATCATCATCATCATCATCACCAGCATCATCATCATCACCATCATCATCAACACCATCATCATTGACATCATCATCAACACCATCATCATCAACATCAACAAGAACATCAATATTACCAACTAAGCTGCTGTAACAAAAAACCCCAGAACACACCATTAAACATTCAGTTCTTTATTAAGAAATGTCAACATGTCAATTTCTGATCTTAATTTGTTTTTTATTTAATTTATATTTTCTGTGCCGATAGATAAAAGTCATGTAATTACATGTAAACAACAAAAATACCTTTTCACTTCTAAACAAAAGAAATCAACAAAAATATTTAATCTGAGGGAAAAGTTTGTACACTTTGTTTCCCCTGAAATAACCTCAACGAGACGTGTCATTAACATCTACCAGTTTTTACTATTCAGCGAGTCCTTGGTGTATTTACTGGGATGTTTTTGTCATGTTTTAAGGTCCAGCTCGGCTTCAGCTTCAGTTTTGAACATGTTCCTCAAGAACCTTCTGATGGATTCTATGATGATGATGACCAGGTCCTGCTGGAGCAAAACATCTCCAAACCAGAACACTTCCACCTCCAGGTTTCACAGTTGTGATGAGGTTCTTTTGCTGAAATGCTGTATTTGGTTTACACCAAACATTCCTTCTGTTCTGGTGTCCAAATAATTCAGTTTTAGACTCGTCTGTCCACAGCACATTATTCCAGAAGTCTTGTCCTTTGTCTCTGTTCTTTCACAAACGTCAGTCTTGTCCTCATGTTGTTCTCAGGACAGTAAAGGTTTCCTCCGTCACACCTCCCACGATCATTAAAGTCGTTCGGTCTCTTTCTGATTGTAGATTCATGCACTTTGACATCAGCTGTAGCAGGAGATCGCTGTAGGTCCTGTGATGATATTTTAGGGTTTTTGGAGACGTCTTTAAATCATCTTGCGATCTGCTCTTGATGAGAATTTACCTGGACGTCCTGACCTGGCCATGTTGGCAGTTTTAAATGTTCTCCACTTGTAAATCTGATTATAAATTCTTCTGAGATCTTTATATCTCTGACCAGACACATAAACATCAACAGTCTTCTTACTGAAGGCCTCAGAGAGTTTTTTGGATCTCACCGTAGTGAAACCTCTCAGTTCAACAATTAAGATGGAAACCAAACTAAATATCTGAGCTTTAAGACAAATCTTCTTCACCATGCTCTGTAACAGTGTTCTAATAATTTACCCCTGATGTGATAAAGCTGTAGGTCATTTTATACATTTATACTCAAAATAATACAAAGGGGTGTCATTACTTTTTCCTCACAAGAAATTAGATTCAGTTTCAAATTAAAAACAAAGCCTCAATATTTTAGCGTTCTAATGATTAATAATTTATCCTTTTTAATGTTAACTTACATTTTTTAAACTATATTTCCAAAAGTTGGCTTTTTTGTAGCATTTACAAAAACATATATTATACATATATATATATTACACACACGTCATATATCATATTTATTGCCTTAAACTCTACATAAATATTTTCATGACAGGAGAAAAGAGAAAATCCAAAGGAAATAAAAACATAAATAAAACAGGAACAAAAATAAATAGGTTTTATTTCTCTTCACAAAATTCTGACTGTAATATTTATTTATTCGTAATATATAAATCTTTCATAGCTAATAATCAGTAACTACATAATTAAAGTGATTTAGTGATTAAATGTTATTATTGTTCCACTTTCACCGCCTTTATACAAATAAAACCAGTGTTTGTGTAACGCTTATGTGACGAAGACGTCCCTTAACTCTTCCTCTTCTGCTTCGGCTTCTGCTTCTGCTTCTACCCCCTCCGCCCACCCCCCCACCCCCCCAACTCTAACGGAACACTCAGCATTTTTTAAATCCCACAAACAAACCCAAAGCACCAATGGGGACATTTAAACCAGAGAGGAAACAAAATCCTCTCGCAGAGAATCACGGGAAATGTAGTTTTATGTCTAACGTCTACTGCCTTCTAATGAGGACCTCTAGGAGACATTAAACGTCAACTCCCGACAGCCATCGATGGGATTGCGCATGCGCACTGATCCGCGTTTGCTTGGCCGGTTATACGGATCCACTGGAGAAAATCCGGAGGCACTAAAGAGAAAAGTCAGCGGTCCGAGTTTAAATCTGAGCTAATCGGCTAGTTTGTGTACGTTTATCGGCGTGTTATTCAGCGTCACGGGCGTGTTAAAGCGCGTCGTTTACCTCAGGGGGCCGTTTAGACAAATAACGCCAAGTCAGAGGTGAGAAAAGTGAAGTTTATTGTTAGTGCTGCGGCGTGTTGTGTGTCTGTGCGTGAGACAGGACGTGAGGCAGACAGCACGTGTGTCAGGACGTGAGGCAGACAGCACGTGTGTCAGGTCGTGAGACAGACAGGACGTGAGGCAGGTAGTGAGACAGACAGGACGTGAGACAGGTAGTGAGACAGACAGGACGTGAGACAGGTAGTGAGACAGACAGCACGTGTGTCAGGACGTGAGACAGGTAGTGAGACAGACAGGACGTTTGAACAGTGGTATTTGTTGTGAACTCGCCGTCATGGCGTGTGGAGCCACACTAAAGCGTTCCCTGGAGTTTGACCCGGTGATGAAACAGAACTCCCCCAAACGGAGGCGCTGTGCCCCGCTGTCTCCCTCTTCCTCCTCCTCCTCCTCCTCCTCCCCGCGGAAGTACCTACGCCTGGAGCCGTCACCCTTCAGCAGGATGAACAGCACACCTACACCAGGTGACACACTGCTCACTACTATGTTCACTAGGAAGGTTTGATCAGCAATTAGCAGTTAGCTCAGTTAGCCACTAATGCTGCACACAGCTAGCTGGCTAATTGCTAATAGGCTTAATTACTAGTTAATTAATTAATGAGCTGCTCATAACTAAGTGATACAGCTGTAATTCTGTCAGTTATTAAGCTGTAAATAGTTATTAAACACTTTATGTCCTCAGGTGTGAGTTGGTGATTAATTCATTAAATACTGGACAGTTGTATATATAAAATAATTAGCCAACAGTTATCTGTATAAATTATTCTATTACTTACATTCTTAATGATGAGTTAAACAGTCCGACATTTTAAACCTCCAGTCAGTAATGATGTGTGCGGTGGTGTTTATACAGCTGGCTAATATTATACAGTGTTCACTGGATAAATCCATCAGAACACAGCCTGAAACATGTAGACACCAGGGGACACCAGGGGACACCAGGGTACTGCACTGTGTTTAGTAACATCAAAGTAGCTTTGTTAGACATTTACTTTGTTTGGACTTCTCTAAGTCAATGCAGTCATGACGTGTGTGTGTGTGTGTGTGTGTGTGTGTGTGTGTGTGTGTGTGTGTGTGTGTGTGTGATTCATTTCTTCTCCTCAGAACAAATTCTGCACAACATTAAACAAGAATATAAACGGATGAAGAGAAGACACCTGGACAACAGTTTAACAGAGTCCACTAATGACTCTCAGCCCAGCACATCTATCACTAGTAACTAATCAAACACGCACGACTAATCACCATCATAACACACACACCACTGATTACCATCATAACACACATATCACTAATCACCATCATAACACACACACCACTGATTACCATCATAACACACACACACACACACCACTAATTATCATCATAACACACACACCACTAATCACCATCATAACACACACACCACTAATCACCATCATAACACACACACCACTGATTACCATCATAACACACACACACACCACTGATTACCATCATAACACACACACACACCACTAATCGCCATCATAACACACACACACACCACTAATCGCCATCATAACACACACACACACCACTAATCGCCATCATAACACACACACACACACACCACTAATCGCCATCATAACACACACACACACACCACTAATCGCCATCATAACACACACACACACACCACTAATCGCCATCATAACACACACACACACACCACTAATCGCCATCATAACACACACACACACACACACCACTAATCGCCATCATAACACACACACACACACCACTAATCGCCATCATAACACACACACACACCACTAATCGCCATCATAACACACACACACACCACTAATCGCCATCATAACACACACACACACACACCACTAATCGCCATCATAACACACACACACACACCACTAATCGCCATCATAACACATACCACCAGAATACACACACACCACTAATCACCCTAGTCATTATTTCAATACCAGTGCTGTATCTTTACAGGTGTGTGTGTGGGCTCCTTGTCCCCCTCTAAAAAGGAACAGCCGTTGTTCAGCCTTAAGCAGGTGGGTTTGATCTGTGAGCGTCTGCTGAAGGAGCAAGAGGAGAAAGTTCGAGAGGAGTTTGAGGAAACTCTCACTGCTAAACTTGCAGGTAAATAACATCTCTATAAGGGGGCGCTCTGTCACACCGCTGTATCACACCGCTGCTCATGATATCACACACAATGCTGAAGCTGTAAACTGTGATGATTGTGTGTGGTGTGTTTTTCCCCCTGCAGAACAGTACGACATGTTTGTGAAGTTCACTCATGATCAGCTCATGCGCAGGTTTGGAGAGCAGCCAGCCAGCTGTGAGTTACTGCACTATACATGTAATGAGTGTGTAATACATATAGTGAATGTGTTGATAGTGTTGAGGCAGCCTTACACACACACTGTGAAAGACAAACACTCACATATACACAGACACCAGTTGTCATGGCAACAGAAGGACAATAAGATGTGGTTTGAGACAGGTTCAGGTTTGTTATATTTTTTTTTATTTTTTTTTATTTTTTTCCCCTCCACTCCTTGGATTGACTGTCTGTTTGTATGTGTGTGTGTGTGTGTGTGTGTTAGATGTGTCATGAGTGTGTGTGAGATCATGTGTGTTTTCAGCGTGAGCTCCACCGATGCTGCTCCATGTTGTCAGGCCCTGCGTTTCCTGTCATCTTCAGATTCCACGTCGGTGTAACAGATTCAGAGCTGCCTACAGTGACGGTGCACTCTACAGCTGTGTGTGTATGCTTGTGCATGCACGCGTGTGTGTGTGTGCGCACGAGTGTGTGTGTGTGTGTGTGCGTGTGTGTTCCTTCAATAATACAGAGGCTGTGATTTTCATTTCCTCATCATATTTATTACACCCTCCTTTCTTTTGATGCCTTTTAAGTCATCTGTCATACAGTAATTTGTGAGCTAGAGATTATTCTGTTTTTCAGTGAACACTTTGTAAAATACTTTCACATGTACAAATCATTCATATATTTTGATCGAAGTTTTTTTTTAAATTGTTTTTATTTTTTCTGATTTGTATTTTTTCTCCTCTTGCTCAGTGCATAATGGTTTTATAGACAGTGTACTTTAACACTTGACATACAAATAAACCGTTTTTAAAAACTTTCAGAGCACTCTTATTTTTTTTTACTGTTTTTACTTCCACTGGAAGACCTCGAGAGCTGTGACTCCAACCCACAGAACACCTTTGGGTTAAAGTGTAACAGACTGAACCCCAGACCCAACATCAGAGTCTGATCTCATTAATGTTTCTGTAGCTGGATGATCACTAATCCCCACAGACACAATCCAACATCTAGTGGAAAATCTACCGGAAGCACAAAGGAAACAGACTCCATATTAATTACCATAGTTTTAGAATGAAATGTCTTCAGGTATCCACATCATTTTGGTATCATAGTGTATCACCCGCTCATAGTGTATAAACCACCCATAGTGTATCACCCGCCCATAGTGTATAAACCACCCATAGTGTATCACCCGCCCATAGTGTATAAACCACCCATAGTGTATCACCCGCCCATAGTGTATAAACCACCCATAGTGTATCACCCATAGTGTATCAATCACCCATAGTGTATAAACCATAGTGTATCAATCACCCATAGTGTATCAATCACCCATAGTGTATCACCCATAGTGTATCACCCACCCATAGTGTATAAACCATAGTGTATCACCCATAGTGTATCACCCACCCATAGTGTATAAACCATAGTGTATCAATCACCCGCCCATAGTGTATCACCCATAGTGTATCACCCATAGTGTATCACCCATAGTGTATCACCCATAGTGTATCACCCATAGTGTATCACCCATAGTGTATCACCCATAGTGTATCACCCATAGTGTATCACCCATAGTGTATCACCCATAGTGTATCACCCATAGTGTATCACCCATAGTGTATCACCCATAGTGTATCACCCATAGTGTATCACCCATAGTGTATCCATCACCCATAGTGTATCCATCACCCATAGTGTATCCATCACCCATAGTGTATCCATCACCCATAGTGTATCCATCACCCATAGTGTATCACCCATAGTGTATCACCCATAGTGTATCACCCATAGTGTATCCATCACCCATAGTGTATCCATCACCCATAGTGTATCCATCACCCATAGTGTATCCATCACCCATAGTGTATCCATCACCCATAGTGTATCCATCACCCATAGTGTATCACCCATAGTGTATCACCCATAGTGTATCCATCACCCATAGTGTATCCATCACCCATAGTGTATCCATCACCCATAGTGTATCCATCACCCATAGTGTATCACCCATAGTGTATCACCCATAGTGTATCACCCATAGTGTATCCATCACCCATAGTGTATCCATCACCCATAGTGTATCCATCACCCATAGTGTATCCATCACCCATAGTGTATCACCCATAGTGTATCACCCATAGTGTATCCATCACCCATAGTGTATCCATCACCCATAGTGTATCCATCACCCATAGTGTATCACCCATAGTGTATCACCCATAGTGTATCACCCATAGTGTATCACCCATAGTGTATCACCCATAGTGTATCCATCACCCATAGTGTATCAACTATAGTGTATCACCCATAGTGTATCCATCACCCATAGTGTATCCATCACCCATAGTGTATCACCCATAGTGTATCACCCATAGTGTATCCATCACCCATAGTGTATCACCCATAGTGTATCCATCACCCATAGAGTATCACCCATAGTGTATCCATCATCCATAGTGTATCACCCATAGTGTATCACCCATAGTGTATCCATCACCCATAGTGTATCACCCATAGTGCATCACCCATAGTGTACCACCCATAGTGTATCCATCATCCATAGTGTATCACCCATAGTGTATCACCCATAGTGTATCACCCATAGTGTATCACCCATAGTGTATCCATCACCCATAGTGTATCCATCACCCATAGTGTATCACCCATAGTGTATCACCCATAGTGTATCACCCATAGTGTATCACCCATAGTGTATCCATCACCCATAGTGTATCCATCACCCATAGTGTATCCATCACCCATAGTGTATCCATCACCCATAGTGTATCCATCACCCATAGTGTATCACCCATAGTGTATCACCCATAGTGTATCACCCATAGTGTATCCATCACCCATAGTGTATCCATCACCCATAGTGTATCACCCATAGTGTATCACCCATAGTGTATCACCCATAGTGTATCCATCACCCATAGTGTATCCATCACCCATAGTGTATCCATCACCCATAGTGTATCCATCACCCATAGTGTATCACCCATAGTGTATCACCCATAGTGTATCCATCACCCATAGTGTATCAACTATAGTGTATCACCCATAGTGTATCCATCACCCATAGTGTATCCATCACCCATAGTGTATCACCCATAGTGTATCACCCATAGTGTATCCATCACCCATAGTGTATCACCCATAGTGTATCCATCACCCATAGAGTATCACCCATAGTGTATCCATCATCCATAGTGTATCACCCATAGTGTATCACCCATAGTGTATCCATCACCCATAGTGTATCACCCATAGTGCATCACCCATAGTGTACCACCCATAGTGTATCCATCATCCATAGTGTATCACCCATAGTGTATCACCCATAGTGTATCACCCATAGTGTATCACCCATAGTGTATCCATCACCCATAGTGTATCCATCACCCATAGTGTATCACCCATAGTGTATAAACCATTGTGTATCACCCATAGTGTATCCATCACCCATAGTGTATCCATCAGCCATAGTGTATCACCCATAGTGTATCACCCATAGTGTATCCATCACCCATAGTGTATAAACCATAGTGTATCCATCACCCATAGTGTATCACCCATAGTGTATCACCCATAGTGTATCCATCACCCATAGTGTATCACCCATAGTGTATCACCCATAGTGTATCACCCATAGTGTATCCATCACCCATAGTGTATCCATCACCCATAGTGTATCCATCACCCATAGTGTATCACCCATAGTGTATCACCCATAGTGTATCCATCACCCATAGTGTATCCATCACCCATAGTGTATCACCCATAGTGTATCCATCACCCATAGTGTATCACCCATAGTGTATCCATCACCCATAGTGTATCACCCATAGTGTATCACCCATAGTGTACCACCCATAGTGTATCCATCACCCATAGTGTATCAACTATAGTGTATCACCCATAGTGTATCCATCACCCATAGTGTATCCATCACCCATAGTGTATCACCCATAGTGTATCACCCATAGTGTATCCATCACCCATAGTGTATCACCCATAGTGTATCCATCACCCATAGAGTATCACCCATAGTGTATCCATCACCCATAGTGTATCACCCATAGTGCATCACCCATAGTGTACCACCCATAGTGTATCCATCATCCATAGTGTATCACCCATAGTGTATCACCCATAGTGTATCACCCATAGTGTATCCATCACCCATAGTGTATCCATCACCCATAGTGTATCACCCATAGTGTATCACCCATAGTGTATAAACCATTGTGTATCACCCATAGTGTATCCATCACCCATAGTGTATCCATCAGCCATAGTGTATCACCCATAGTGTATCACCCATAGTGTATCCATCACCCATAGTGTATAAACCATAGTGTATCCATCACCCATAGTGTATCACCCATAGTGTATCACCCATAGTGTATCCATCACCCATAGTGTATCACCCATAGTGTATCACCCATAGTGTATCACCCATAGTGTATCCATCACCCATAGTGTATCACCCATAGTGTATCCATCACCCATAGTGTATCACCCATAGTGTATCCATCACCCATAGTGTATCCATCACCCATAGTGTATCACCCATAGTGTACCCATCACCCATAGTGTATCCATCACCCATAGTGTATCACCCATAGTGTATCCATCACCCATAGTGTATCACCCATAGTGTATCACCCATAGTGTACCACCCATAGTGTATCCATCACCCATAGTGTATCCATCACCCATAGTGTATCACCCATAGTGTATCCATCACCCATAGTGTATCACCCATAGTGTATCACCCATAGTGTACCCAACACCCATAGTGTATCCATCACCCATAGTGTATCACCCATAGTGTATCACCCATAGTGTATCCATCATCCATAGTGTATCACCCATAGTGTATCCATCATCCATAGTGTATCACCTGTAGTGTATCACCCATAGTGTATCCATCACCCATAGTGTATAAACCATAGTGTATCCATCACCCATAGTGCATCACCCATAGTGTATCACCCATAGTGTATCACCCATAGTGTATCCATCACCCATAGTGTATAAACCATAGTGTATCCATCACCCATAGTGCATCACCCATAGTGTATCACCCATAGTGTATCCATCACCCATAGTGTATCACCCATAGTGTATCACCCATAGTGTATCACCCATAGTGTATCCATCACCCATAGTGTATCACCCATAGTGTATCCATCACCCATAGTGTATCACCCATAGTGTATCACCCATAGTGTATCACCCATAGTGTATCCATCACCCATAGTGTATCCATCACCCATAGTGTATCACCCATAGTGTATCCATCACCCATAGTGTATCACCCATAGTGTATCACCCATAGTGTATCCATCACCCATAGTGTATCACCCATAGTGTATAAACCATAGTGTATCCATAACCCATAGTGTATCACCCATAGTGTATCACCCATAGTGTATCCATCACCCATAGTGTATCCATCACCCATAGTGTATAAACCATAGTGTATAAACCATAGTGTATCACCCATAGTGTATCCATCACCCATAGTGTATCCATCACCCATAGTGTATCACCCATAGTGTATCCATCACCCATAGTGTATCCATCACCCATAGTGTATCACCCATAGTGTATCACCCATAGTGTATCACCCATAGTGTATCCATCACCCATAGTGTATCACCCATAGTGTATCCATCACCCATAGTGTATCACCCATAGTGTATCCATCACCCATAGTGTATCACCCATAGTGTATCCATCACCCATAGTGTATCCATCACCCATAGTGTATCACCCATAGTGTATCCATCACCCATAGTGTATCCATCACCCATAGTGTATCACCCATAGTGTATCACCCATAGTCTATCCATAACCCATAGTGTATCACCCATAGTGTATCACCCATAGTGTATCACCCATAGTGTATCACCCATAGTCTATCCATAACCCATAGTGTATCACCCATAGTGTATCACCCATAGTGTATCCATCACCCATAGTGTATCCATCACCCATAGTGTATCACCCATAGTCTATCCATAACCCATAGTGTATCACCCATAGTGTATCACCCATAGTGTATCCATCACCCATAGTGTATAAACCATAGTGTATAAACCATAGTGTATCACCCATAGTGTATCCATCACCCATAGTGTATCCATCACCCATAGTGTATCACCCATAGTCTATCCATAACCCATAGTGTATCACCCATAGTGTATCACCCATAGTGTATCCATCACCCATAGTGTATAAACCATAGTGTATAAACCATAGTGTATCACCCATAGTGTATCACCCATAGTGTATCCATCACCCATAGTGTATCACCCATAGTGTATCCATCACCCATAGTGTATCACCCATAGTGTATCACCCATAGTGTATCCATCACCCATAGTGTATCACCCATAGTGTATCCATCACCCATAGTGTATCCATCACCCATAGTGTATCCATCACCCATAGTGTATCAATCACCCATAGTGTATCACCCATAGTGTATCACCCATAGTGTATCCATCACCCATAGTGAATCACCCATAGTGTATCCCATCAACCCATGGTGTATCACCCATAGTGTACCATCACCCATAGTGTATCCAACCCATAGTGTATCACCCATAGTGTATCAACCCATAGTGTATCCATCACCATAGTGTATCACCCATAGTGTATCACCCATAGTGTATCCATCACCCTAGTGTATCAACCCATAGTGTATCCATCACCCATAGTGTATCACCCATAGTCTATCCATAACCCATAGTGTATCACCCATAGTGTATCACCCATAGTGTATCACCCATAGTCTATCCATAACCCATAGTGTATCACCCATAGTGTATCACCCATAGTGTATCACCCATAGTGTATCACCCATAGTGTATCCATCACCCATAGTGTATCACCCATAGTGTATCACCCATAGTGTATCACCCATAGTGTATCCATCACCCATAGTGTATCACCCATAGTGTATCACCCATAGTGTATCCATCACCCATAGTGTATCACCCATAGTGTATCCATCACCCATAGTGTATCACCCATAGTGTATCCATCACCCATAGTGTATCACCCATAGTGTATCACCCATAGTGTATCACCCATAGTGTATCACCCATAGTGTATCACCCATAGTGTATCCATCACCCATAGTGTATCACCCATAGTGTATCACCCATAGTGTATCCATCACCCATAGTGTATCACCCATAGTGTATCACCCATAGTGTATCACCCATAGTGTATCACCCATAGTGTATCCATCACCCATAGTGTATCACCCATAGTGTATCCATCACCCATAGTGTATCCATCACCCATAGTGTATCACCCATAGTGTATCCATCACCCATAGTGTATCACCCATAGTGTATCACCCATAGTGTATCCATCACCCATAGTGTATCACCCATAGTGTATAAACCATAGTGTATCCATAACCCATAGTGTATCACCCATAGTGTATCACCCATAGTGTATCCATCACCCATAGTGTATCCATCACCCATAGTGTATAAACCATAGTGTATAAACCATAGTGTATCACCCATAGTGTCTCACCCATAGTGTATCCATCACCCATAGTGTATCCATCACCCATAGTGTATCACCCATAGTGTATCACCCATAGTGTATCACCCATAGTGTATCACCCATAGTGTATCCATCACCCATAGTGTATCCATCACCCATAGTGTATCACCCATAGTGTATCCATCACCCATAGTGTATCACCCATAGTGTATCCATCACCCATAGTGTAACACCCACCCATAGTGTATAAACCATAGTGTATCACCCATAGTGTATCACCCATAGTGTATCACCCACCCATAGTGTATAAACCATAGTGTATCACCCATAGTGTATCACCCACCCATAGTGTATCACCCACCCATAGTGTATAAACCATAGTGTATCACCCACCCATAGTGTATAAACCATAGTGTATCAATCAACCATAGTGTATCACCCATAGTGTATCACCCATAGTGTATCACCCATAGTGTATCCATCACCCATAGTGTATCACCCATAGTGTATCACCCATAGTGTATCACCCATAGTGTATCACCCATAGTCTATCCATAACCCATAGTGTATCACCCATAGTGTATCACCCATAGTGTATCACCCATAGTGTATCACCCATAGTCTATCCATAACCCATAGTGTATCACCCATAGTGTATCACCCATAGTGTATCCATCACCCATAGTGTATAAACCATAGTGTATAAACCATAGTGTATCACCCATAGTGTATCACCCATAGTGTATCCATCACCCATAGTGTATCACCCATAGTGTATCCATCACCCATAGTGTATCCATCACCCATAGTGTATCACCCATAGTGTATCACCCATAGTGTATCCATCACCCATAGTGTATCACCCATAGTGTATCCATCACCCATAGTGTATCACCCATAGTGTATCCATCACCCATGGTGTATCACCCATAGTGTATCCATCACCCATAGTGTATCACCCATAGTGTATCACCCATAGTGTATCCATCACCCATAGTGTATCACCCATAGTGTATCACCCATAGTGTATCCATCACCCATAGTGTATCACCCATAGTGTATCCATCACCCATAGTGTATCACCCATAGTCTATCCATAACCCATAGTGTATCACCCATAGTGTATCACCCATAGTGTATCCATCACCCATAGTGTATCCATCACCCATAGTGTATAAACCATAGTGTATAAACCATAGTGTATAAACCATAGTGTATCACCCATAGTGTATCCATCACCCATAGTATATCACCCATAGTGTATCACCCATAGTGTATCACCCATAGTCTATCCATAACCCATAGTGTATCACCCATAGTGTATCACCCATAGTGTATCACCCATAGTCTATCCATAACCCATAGTGTATCACCCATAGTGTATCACCCATAGTGTATCCATCACCCATAGTGTATCCATCACCCATAGTGTATAAACCATAGTGTATAAACCATAGTGTATAAACCATAGTGTATCACCCATAGTGTATCCATCACCCATAGTGTATCCATCACCCATAGTGTATCACCCATAGTCTATCCATAACCCATAGTGTATCACCCATAGTGTATCACCCATAGTGTATCCATCACCCATAGTGTATAAACCATAGTGTATAAACCATAGTGTATCACCCATAGTGTATCACCCATAGTGTATCCATCACCCATAGTGTATCACCCATAGTGTATCCATCACCCATAGTGTATCCATCACCCATAGTGTATCACCCATAGTGTATCCATCACCCATAGTGTATCACCCATAGTGTATCCATCACCCATAGTGTATCCATCACCCATAGTGTATCACCCATAGTGTATCACCCATAGTGTATCCATCACCCATAGTGTATCACCCATAGTGTATCCATCACCCATAGTGTATCACCCATAGTGTATCCATCACCCATGGTGTATCACCCATAGTGTATCCATCACCCATAGTGTATCACCCATAGTGTATCACCCATAGTGTATCCATCACCCATAGTGTATCACCCATAGTGTATCACCCATAGTGTATCCATCACCCATAGTGTATCACCCATAGTGTATCCATCACCCATAGTGTATCACCCATAGTCTATCCATAACCCATAGTGTATCACCCATAGTGTATCACCCATAGTGTATCACCCATAGTGTATCCATCACCCATAGTGTATCACCCATAGTGTATCACCCATAGTGTATCCATCACCCATAGTGTATCACCCATAGTGTATCCATCACCCATAGTGTATCACCCATAGTCTATCCATAACCCATAGTGTATCACCCATAGTGTATCACCCATAGTGTATCCATCACCCATAGTGTATCCATCACCCATAGTGTATAAACCATAGTGTATAAACCATAGTGTATCACCCATAGTGTATCCATCACCCATAGTATATCACCCATAGTGTATCACCCATAGTGTATCACCCATAGTCTATCCATAACCCATAGTGTATCACCCATAGTGTATCACCCATAGTGTATCAA
The DNA here is from genome assembly GCF_022655615.1 of Tachysurus fulvidraco. NCBI lineage: Eukaryota > Metazoa > Chordata > Actinopteri > Siluriformes > Bagridae > Tachysurus > Tachysurus fulvidraco. The sequence continues at coordinate 29,270,313 of NC_062526.1, forward strand.
TCACCCATAGTGTATCACCCATAGTGTATCACCCATAGTGTATCACCCATAGTGTATCCATCACCCATAGTGTATCACCCATAGTGTATCCATCACCCATAGTGTATCACCCATAGTGTATCCATCACCCATAGTGTATCCATCACCCATAGTGTATCACCCATAGTGTATCACCCATAGTGTATCCATCACCCATAGTGTATCCATCACCCATAGTGTATCACCCATAGTGTATCCATCACCCAAAGCAAATAATAAAGCCTAAAATAAACAATGATAATTAAAGATTGGTTTTCATAAAGAACAAGAAAAAAGTTAATTAACTTTTAGAACACTAAGAATATTACAGAATTCTTTAATATTCTGTAAATTCTGTAATATTCTCTATTTTCTGTATATTACAGAATATTAGATTATTAAGCTTCTCCTAGATTAAATATAAATGTGTTATTATTGCTCATATATAACATGAACTCCGTAAATAGATGATTAATTTAGTAACAGCTAGTTGTATTATAACTGTATGTTATTATGTTGATCATTAGGACTTTATTGTACACGACATAAACTATTACACTTTAGTGCTGAAACCCGTCGCGTTGTGAGGAACCTGATGGTCGCGCTTTTATGACGACATTCTTACAGCGTCTAGTCCTGTGAAGCCAGCAGCAGCATGGGAGCGCTCGTAGTGTAGTGTTCTGTAGTAGTGACTGTGTGTGTGTGTGTGTGTGTGTGTGTGTGTGTGTGTAGTAGTGACTGTGTGTGTGTGTGTGTGTGTGTGTGTAGTAGTGACTGTGTGTGTGTGTGTAGTGTTCTGTAGTAGTGACTGTGTGTGTGTGTGTGTAGCGTTCTGTAGTAGTGACTGTGTGTGTGTGTGTGTGTGTGTAGCGTTCTGTAGTAGTGACTGTGTGTGTGTGTGTGTGTAGTAGTGACTGTGTGTGTGTGTGTGTGTGTGTGTGTGTGTAGCGTTCTGTAGTAGTGACTGTGTGTGTGTGTGTGTGTGTGTGTGTGTGTAGTAGTGACTGTGTGTGTGTGTGTAGTGTTCTGTAGTAGTGACTGTGTGTGTGTGTGTGTGTAGCGTTCTGTAGTAGTGACTGTGTGTGTGTGTGTGTAGTAGTGACTGTGTGTGTGTGTGTGTGTGTGTGTGTAGCGTTCTGTTGTAGTGACTGTGTGTGTGTGTGTGTGTGTGTGTGTGTAGCGTTCTGTAGTAGTGACTGTGTGTGTGTGTGTGTAGTAGTGACTGTGTGTGTGTGTGTGTGTGTGTGTGTGTGTGTGTAGCGTTCTGTAGTAGTGACTGTGTGTGTGTGTGTGTGTGTGTGTGTAGTAGTGACTGTGTGTGTGTGTGTGTGTAGTGTTCTGTAGTAGTGACTGTGTGTGTGTGTGTGTAGTGTTCTGTAGTAGTGACTGTGTGTGTGTGTGTGTGTGTGTGTGTGTAGTGTTCTGTAGTAGAGACTGTGTGTGTGTGTGTGTGTGTGTGTGTAGCGTTCTGTAGTAGTGACTGTGTGTGTGTGTGTGTAGTGTTCTGTAGTAGTGACTGTGTGTGTGTGTAGTGTTCTGTAGTAGTGACTGTGTGTGTGTGTGTGTGTGTGTGTGTGTGCGTGCAAGCAGTGTTCTGTAGTAGTGACTGTGTGTGTGTGTGTGTGTGTGTGTGTGTGTGTGTGTGCGTGCAAGCAGTGTTCTGTAGTAGTGACTGTGTGTGTGTGTGTGTGTGTGTGTGCGCGTGCAAGCAGTGTTCTGTAGTAGTGACTGTGTGTGTGTGCACATGGCCAGCTTCTTCCGGAGAAGTATTTCATCAGAGGTAAAGAACAGAAATCACATCAGCTGTGTGTGTGTGTGTGTGTGTGTGTGTGTGTGTGTGTGTACTGTTGCAGTACAACATGTGAGTGTACGTGTGTGAATTTGTGTATATGTGTGTGTATATGTGATTGTGTAGAGTGTGTGTATGTGTATATATGTATTTGTAGGTGTGTGTGTAGGTGTTTGTGTATATGTATATATATATGTAGGTGTGTGTGTGTGTGTGTATATGTATATATGTGTAGTTGTGTGTGTGTGTGTGTGTGTGTGTGTGTATATGTATATATGTGTATATGTGTGTGTGTGTGTGTGTGTGTGTGTGTGTGTGTGTGTGTGAACACTGGATAAGGTTGTGTGTGTTTCTCCTGCACAGTTAGTGAGGATCTGTGGAGGAAGTGAAGATGTTTTTATTCCGCTGCTGTCCGCTGTGCCTGTGTCCAAGAGACAGTTAAGGACGACACACACACACACACACACACACACACACACACACACACACACGGTTCTGCAGACAATAAAACTAGGACAAGGTATTAGCTCTAATTTGTTAATGTGTGACCTTTGACCCTTCAGGTTAACCCCTGACTTCCGGTTGTCTGTAATTTCTCTTGTACGAAATGGAATTCTGTCATCTGGGGAGGATTTAGTGTGTCAGACTGAGCGGCTTGTTCAACAGGTAACACCCTAATAGTGTTAATGTCAGTGTTAATGTCAGTGTTAATGTCAGTGTTAGTGTGTCAGACTGAGCGGCTTGTTCAACAGGTAACACCCTAATAGTGTTAATGTCAGTGTTAATGTCAGTGTTAATGTTAGTGTTAGTGTGTCAGACTGAGCGGCTTGTTCAACAGGTAACACCCTAATAGTGTTAATGTCAGTGTTAATGTCAGTGTTAATGTTAGTGTGTCAGACTGAGCGGCTTGTTCAACAGGTAACACCCTAATAGTGTTAATGTCAGTGTTAATGTCAGTGTTAATGTTAGTGTTAGTGTGTCAGACTGAGCGGCTTGTTCAACAGGTAACACCCTAATAGTGTTAATGTCAGTGTTAATGTCAGTGTTAATGTTAGTGTTAGTGTGTCAGACTGAGCGGCTTGTTCAACAGGTAACACCCTAATAGTGTTAATGTCAGTGTTAATGTCAGTGTTAATGTTAGTGTTAGTGTGTCAGACTGAGCGGCTTGTTCAACAGGTAACACCCTAATAGTGTTAATGTCAGTGTTAATGTCAGTGTTAATGTTAGTGTTAGTGTGTCAGACTGAGCGGCTTGTTCAACAGGTAACACCCTAATAGTGTTAATGTCAGTGTTAATGTCAGTGTTAGTGTTAGTGTTAGTGTGTCAGACTGAGCGGCTTGTTCAACAGGTAACACCCTAATAGTGTTAATGTCAGTGTTAATGTCAGTGTTAATGTTAGTGTTAGTGTGTCAGACTGAGCGGCTTGTTCAACAGGTAACACCCTAATAGTGTTAATGTCAGTGTCAGTGTTAGTGTTAGTGTTAGTGTGTCAGACTGAGCGGCTTGTTCAACAGGTAACACCCTAATAGTGTTAATGTCAGTGTTAATGTCAGTGTTAATGTTAGTGTGTCAGACTGAGCGGCTTGTTCAACAGGTAACACCCTAATAGTGTTAATGTCAGTGTTAATGTCAGTGTTAATGTTAGTGTGTCAGACTGAGCGGCTTGTTCAACAGGTAACACCCTAATAGTGTTAATGTCAGTGTTAATGTCAGTGTTAATGTCAGTGTTAGTGTGTCAGACTGAGCGGCTTGTTCAACAGGTAACACCCTAATAGTGTTAATGTCAGTGTTAATGTCAGTGTTAATGTTAGTGTTAGTGTGTCAGACTGAGCGGCTTGTTCAACAGGTAACACCCTAATAGTGTTAATGTCAGTGTTAATGTCAGTGTTAATGTTAGTGTGTCAGACTGAGCGGCTTGTTCAACAGGTAACACCCTAATAGTGTTAATGTCAGTGTTAATGTCAGTGTTAATGTTAGTGTTAGTGTGTCAGACTGAGCGGCTTGTTCAACAGGTAACACCCTAATAGTGTTAATGTCAGTGTTAATGTCAGTGTTAATGTTAGTGTTAGTGTGTCAGACTGAGCGGCTTGTTCAACAGGTAACACCCTAATAGTGTTAATGTCAGTGTTAATGTCAGTGTTAATGTTAGTGTTAGTGTGTCAGACTGAGCGGCTTGTTCAACAGGTAACACCCTAATAGTGTTAATGTCAGTGTTAATGTCAGTGTTAATGTTAGTGTTAGTGTGTCAGACTGAGCGGCTTGTTCAACAGGTAACACCCTAATAGTGTTAATGTCAGTGTTAATGTCAGTGTTAGTGTTAGTGTTAGTGTGTCAGACTGAGCGGCTTGTTCAACAGGTAACACCCTAATAGTGTTAATGTCAGTGTTAATGTCAGTGTTAATGTTAGTGTTAGTGTGTCAGACTGAGCGGCTTGTTCAACAGGTAACACCCTAATAGTGTTAATGTCAGTGTCAGTGTTAGTGTTAGTGTTAGTGTGTCAGACTGAGCGGCTTGTTCAACAGGTAACACCCTAATAGTGTTAATGTCAGTGTTAATGTCAGTGTTAATGTTAGTGTGTCAGACTGAGCGGCTTGTTCAACAGGTAACACCCTAATAGTGTTAATGTCAGTGTTAATGTCAGTGTTAATGTTAGTGTGTCAGACTGAGCGGCTTGTTCAACAGGTAACACCCTAATAGTGTTAATGTCAGTGTTAATGTTAGTGTTAGTGTGTCAGACTGAGCGGCTTGTTCAACAGGTAACACCCTAATAGTGTTAATGTCAGTGTTAATGTCAGTGTTAATGTTAGTGTTAGTGTGTCAGACTGAGCGGCTTGTTCAACAGGTAACACCCTAATAGTGTTAATGTCAGTGTTAATGTTAGTGTTAGTGTGTCAGACTGAGCGGCTTGTTCAACAGTAACACCCTAATAGTGTTAATGTCAGTGTTAATGTTAGTGTTAGTGTGTCAGACTGAGCGGCTTGTTCAACAGGTAACACCCTAATAGTGTTAATGTCAGTGTTAATGTTAGTGTTAGTGTGTCAGACTGAGCGGCTTGTTCAACAGGTAACACCCTAATAATGTTAATGTCAGTGTTAATGTCAGTGTTAGTGTTAGTGTGTCAGACTGAGCGGCTTGTTCAACAGGTAACACCCTAATAGTGTTAATGTCAGTGTTAATGTCAGTGTTAGTGTTAGTGTGTCAGACTGAGCGGCTTGTTCAACAGGTAACACCCTAATAGTGTTAATGTCAGTGTTAATGTCAGTGTCAGTGTTAGTGTTAGTGTTAGTGTGTCAGACTGAGCGGCTTGTTCAACAGGTAACACCCTAATAGTGTTAATGTCAGTGTTAATGTTAGTGTTAGTGTTAGTGTGTCAGACTGAGCGGCTTGTTCAACAGGTAACACCCTAATAGTGTTAATGTCAGTGTTAATGTCAGTGTTAGTGTTAGTGTTAGTGTGTCAGACTGAGCGGCTTGTTCAACAGGTAACACCCTAATAGTGTTAATGTCAGTGTTAATGTTAGTGTTAGTGTTAGTGTGTCAGACTGAGCGGCTTGTTCAACAGGTAACACCCTAATAGTGTTAATGTCAGTGTTAATGTCAGTGTTAGTGTTAGTGTTAGTGTGTCAGACTGAGCGGCTTGTTCAACAGGTAACACCCTAATAGTGTTAATGTCAGTGTTAATGTCAGTGTTAATGTTAGTGTTAGTGTGTCAGACTGAGCGGATTGTTCAACAGGTAACACCCTAATAGTGTTAATGTCAGTGTTAATGTCAGTGTTAATGTCAGTGTTAATGTTAGTGTTAGTGTTAGTGTGTCAGACTG
>NC_062526.1:29288439-29293439 GCF_022655615.1 Tachysurus fulvidraco
ACCGAGGCGACGGTGGACAGGACGATGGCCGCCGCTGCAGAGAAACCCTTCATAATGTTGTCTGTATATTTCACCACCACAGACGTGTAGAGACCACCGACACTGGCTAAGACTACACACACACACACACACACACACACACACACACACACACACACACACACACATCTACAGGATGATCTTTTTGTGGTAGCTGTGAGCTGAAAACTTTTCACTTTGAGATGATTTTCTACGGCAGGTTTCTACTGATGTACTGTTACAACGTCCTGTACTGTAAACTGTACTTCTCCCTGACACAGGGTGTTACAGGGTGACACAGGGTGTAATATGGTGTTACAGGGTGACACAGGGTGTTACAGGGTGACACAGGGTGTTACAGGGTGACACAGGGTGTAACATGGTGACACAGGGTGTTACAGGGTGACACAGGGTGTAACATGGTGACACAGGGTGTTACAGGGTGACACAGGGTGTAACATGGTGACACAGGGTGTAACATGGTGACACAGGGTATAACATGGTGTCATAGGGTGTTACAGGGTGTAACAGGGTGATATAGGGTGTAACAGGGTGACACAGGGTGTAACATGGTGACACATGGTGACACAGGGTATTACAGGGTGACGGGGTGTTACAGGGTGTAACATGGTGACACAGGGTGTTACAGGGTGACACAGGGTGTAACATGGTGACACAGGGTGTTACAGGGTGACACAGGGTATAACATGGTGTCATAGGGTGTTACAGGGTGTAACAGGGTGATATAGGGTGTTACAGGGTGTAACATGGTGACACATGGTGACACAGGGTATTACAGGGTGACGGGGTGTTACAGGGTGTAACATGGTGACACAGGGTGTAACAGGGTGACAGGGTGTTACAGGGTGTAACATGGTGACACAGGGTGTTACAGGGTGTAACATGGTGACACAGTGTATTACAGGGTGACGGGGTGTTACAGGGTGTAACATGGTGACACAGGGTATTACAGGGTGACGGGGTGTTACAGGGTGTAACATGGTGACACAGGGTGTAACATGGTGACACAGAGGGTGACAGGGTGTTACAGGGTGTAACATGGTGACACAGGGTGTTACAGGGTGACAGGGTGTAACATGGTGTCACAGGGTGTAACATGGTGACACATGGTGACACAGGGTGTCACAGGGTGACACAGGGTGTTACAGGGTGTTACAGGGTGTAACATGGTGTCACAGGGTGTAACATGGTGTAACATGGTGACACAGGGTGTTACAGGGTGACACAGGGTGTTACAGGGTGTAACATGGTGTCACAGGGTGTAACATGGTGACACAGGGTGTTACAGGGTGACACAGGGTGTTACAGGGTGTAACATGGTGACACAGGGTGTTACAGGGTGTAACATGGTGACACAGGGTGTTACAGGGTGACACAGGGTGTAACATGGTGTTACAGGGTGTAACATGGTGACACAGGGTGTAACATGGTGTTACAGGGTGACAGGGTGTAACATGGTGACACAGGGTGCTACAGGGTGACACAGGGTGCTACAGGGTGACACATGGTGTTACAGGGTGTAACATGGTGTTACAGGGTGTAACATGGTGTTACAGGGTGTAACATGGTGTTACAGGGTGACACAGGGTGTTACAGGGTGACACAGGGTGTAACATGGTGTTCCAGGGTGTAACATGGTGTAACAGGGTGATATAGAGTTACAGGGTGATATAGGGTTTTACAGGGTGTAACAGGGTGATATAGGGTGTAACAGGGTGACACAGAGTGATATAGGGTGTTACAGGGTGTAACAGGGTGATATAGGGTGTAACAGGGTGACACAGAGTGATATAGGGTGTTACAGGGTGTAACAGGGTGATATAGGGTGTCACAGGGTGACACAGAGTGATATAGGGTGTTACAGGGTGTAACAGGGTGATATAGGGTGTCACAGAGTGATATAGGGTGACACAGGGTGATATAGGGTGTTACGGGGTGACACGGGGTGACACAGGGCTATTAACAGGACTTGCAGGTCTACTAAGTAACAGGGATTAAAAAGACAAACTGCTGAATATACTGCTCATTTATATTTAGCCTTCATAAGAAGTAAATCTAACATTGTGTGTGTGTGTGTGTGTGTGTGTGTGTGTGTGTGTGTGTGTCTCACAGACAACGAAGCAGACCCATGGTGTGTAGCCAAAGAAGAAGCCTTTCTCCATCACCTGTGGTCCATCCGTCACATACACACCAAACAGTGTGATGGCAATCCCTGACAGGTACATCTGAATATTCCTCACCCACAGAGATGTCTCTGAGCTCTTCAACACCTTCTCAAAGTACACACCTGACACACACACACACACACACACACACACACACACACACCAGGGGCATCAGAGAACACAACAGTCCAGGAGCGACAGGTGAGTCTGTTATATGTTTGGAGCTGTAAGAAAGCCAGCGTTATTAATTCACCAGTTCATCACAGAGACTTAAATCAAACCTGCAAATCCAGAACAGAGAACCGCGATGGCGATGGCCACAAAGCCAACGATGGGGTTCTGCTCCACCTGAGAACATTTACAGTGCATCAGACATGTTCATCTTCTCTACAGGGTTCTAGGATTCATTATGGCCTGAAGATGGAGATGTTACCATCCAAACACCCCATAACCTGCTAATCATAGAGCAGAATCTCTGAGGTTTTATGAAAGTGCAGACGGTGTGTGTGTGTGTGTGTGTGTGTGTGTGTGTGTATGTGTGTGTGTTCCCACCTGGACCTTAGAGAGCTCAGCAGGTTTCCACTGGACCAGGATGACCCCCAGACACAGCATGAAGACGGAGCCCCACTGCATGCGGCTCAGAGATCGGTTTAACATCAGCACAGTGCACAGAGCTGTACACGGGATCTTCAGCTGATACGTTACCTACAGACGGAGAGGAAACGTTTAGATAACGTTACACTATACATAAAGGTAAAGAACAGTAAAGAACTGATCAGGTTTAGAGATGATATATTGTGTGTGTGACAATGTGACAGACCTGACAGACAGACAGACACAGACAGACAGACACACAGGGTATGTACCTGACAGACAGACAGGGTATGTACCTGACAGACAGACAGACACAGACAGACAGACAGGGTATGTACCTGACAGACCTGACAGACAGACAGACAGGGTATGTACCTGATAGACAGACAGACAGACAGACAGACAGACAGGGTATGTACCTGATAGACAGACAGACAGACAGACAGACAGACAGGGTATGTACCTGACAGACAGACAGACAGGGTATGTACCAGACAGACAGACAGACAGGGTATGTACCTGACAGACAGACAGACAGGGTATGTACCTGACAGACAGACAGACAGACAGACAGGGTATGTACCTGACAGACAGACAGACAGACAGACAGTGTATGTACCTGACAGACAGACAGACAGACAGACAGGGTATGTACCTGATAGACAGACAGACAGACAGACAGACAGTGTATGTACCTGACAGACAGACAGACAGGGTATGTACCTGACAGACAGACAGACAGACAGACAGGGTATGTACCTGACAGACAGACAGACAGGGTATGTACCTGACAGACAGACAGACAGACAGACAGACAGGGTATGTACCTGACAGACAGACAGACAGACAGACAGACAGACAGGGTATGTACCTGACAGACAGACAGACAGACAGACAGACAGGGTATGTACCTGACAGACAGACAGACAGACAGACAGACAGACAGGGTATGTACCTGACAGACAGACAGACAGACAGACAGACAGGGTATGTACCTGACAGACAGACAGACAGACAGACAGACAGACAGGGTATGTACCTGACAGACAGACAGACACAGACAGACAGACAGGGTATGTACCTGACAGACCTGACAGACAGACAGACAGGGTATGTACCTGATAGACAGACAGACAGACAGACAGACAGACAGACAGACAGACAGACAGGGTATGTACCTGACAGACAGACAGACAGGGTATGTACCTGATAGACAGACAGACAGACAGACAGACAGACAGACAGACAGGGTATGTACCTGACAGACAGACAGACAGTGTATGTACCTGACAGACAGACAGACAGACAGACAGGGTATGTACCAGACAGACAGACAGACAGACAGACAGGGTATGTACCTGACAGACAGACAGACAGACAGACAGGGTATGTACCTGACAGACAGACAGACAGTGTATGTACCTGACAGACAGACAGACAGGGTATGTACCTGACAGACAGACAGACAGGGTATGTACCAGACAGACAGACAGACAGGGTATGTACCTGACAGACAGACAGACAGACAGACAGGGTATGTACCTGACAGACAGACAGACAGACAGACAGACAGACAGGGTATGTACCTGACAGACAGACAGACAGACAGACAGTGTATGTACCTGACAGACAGACAGACAGGGTATGTACCTGATAGACAGACAGTGTATGTACCTGACAGACAGACAGACAGGGTATGTACCTGACAGACAGACAGACAGACAGACAGACAGGGTATGTACCTGACAGACAGACAGACAGACAGACAGACAGGGTATGTACCTGACAGACAGACAGACAGACAGACAGGGTATGTACCTGACAGACAGACAGACAGACAGACAGACAGACAGACAGGGTATGTACCTGACAGACAAACAGACAGACAGACAGACAGGCTATGTACCTGACAGACAGACAGACAGACAGACAGGGTATGTACCTGACAGACAGACAGACAGGGTATGTACCTGACAGACAGACAGACAGACAGACAGGGTATGTACCTGACAGACAGACAGACAGGGTATGTACCTGACAGACAGACAGACAGGGTATGTACCTGACAGACAGACAGACAGGGTATGTACCTGACAGACAGACAGACAGACAGACAGACAGGGTATGTACCTGACAGACAGACAGACAGGGTATGTACCTGACAGACAGACAGACAGACAGACAGACAGACAGGGTATGTAC
>NC_062526.1:29300939-29305939 GCF_022655615.1 Tachysurus fulvidraco
GCATGTGCATACACACACACACACACACACACACACACACACACACACACACACACACACACACACACACACACACACACACACACACACACACACACACACACACACACACACACACACACACACACACAGATTTCAAGAGTTGCTAATGGAGATTTATTATTAGATTCTACTGAATCTCCCTTTCATCTTTATATGTTTTCAGCATTTAAGAAAGCTAGGTCTGGTTAGCATGGCTGGTCTGGTTAGCATGGCTGGTCTGGTTAGCATGGCTGGTCTTTGTTAGCATGGCTGGTCTGGTTAGCATGGCTGACTGGTTAGCATGGCTGGTCTGGTTAGCATGGCTGGTCTGGTTAGCATGGCTGGTCTGGTTAGCATGGCTGGTCTTTGTTAGCATGGCTGACTGGTTAGTATGGCTGGTCTGGTTAGCATGGCTGACTGGTTAGCATGGCTGGTCTGGTTAGCATGGCTGGTCTGGTTAGCATGGCTGGTCTTTGTTAGCATGGCTGGTCTTTGTTAGCATGGCTGGTCTGGTTAGCATGGCTGGTCTGGTTAGCATGGCTGACTGGTTAGCATGGCTGGTCTGGTTAGCATGGCTGGTCTGGTTAGCATGGCTGACTGGTTAGCATGGCTGGTCTGGTTAGCATGGCTGACTGGTTAGCATGGCTGGTCTGGTTAGCATGGCTGGTCTGGTTAGCATGGCTGGTCTGGTTAGTATGGCTGGTCTTTGTTAGCATGGCTGGTCTTTGTTAGCATGGCTGGTCTGGTTAGCATGGCTGGTCTGGTTAGCATGGCTGGTCTGGTTAGCATGGCTGGTCTGGTTAGTATGGCTGGTCTGGTTAGCATGGCTGGTCTTTGTTAGCATGGCTGACTGGTTAGTATGGCTGGTCTTTGTTAGCATGGCTGGTCTGGTTAGTATGGCCGGTCTTTGTTAGCATGGCTGACTGGTTAGTATGGCTGGTCTTTGTTAGCATGGCTGGTCTGGTTAGTATGGCCGGTCTTTGTTAGCATGGCTGACTGGTTAGTATGGCTGGTCTGGTTAGCATGGCTGGTCTGGTTAGTATGGCTGGTCTTTGTTAGCATGGCTGGTCTGGTTAGTATGGCTGGTCTTTGTTAGCATGGCCGGTCTTTGTTAGCATGGCCGGTCTTTGTTAGCATGGCTGGTCTGGTTAGCATGGCTGGTCTGGTTAGCATGGCTGGTCTTTGTTAGCATGGCTGGTCTGGTTAGCATGGCTGGTCTGGTTAGCATGGCTGACTGGTTAGTATGGCTGGTCTTTGTTAGCATGGCTGACTGGTTAGTATGGCCGATCTTTGTTAGTATGGCCGGTCTGGTTAGCATGGCTGGTCTGGTTAGCATGGCTGGTCTTTGTTAGCATGGCTGGTCTGGTTAGCATGGCTGACTGGTTAGCATGGCTGACTGGTTAGTATGGCTATTCTTTGTTAGCATGGCTGGTCTTTGTTAGCATGGCTGACTGGTTAGTATGGCCGATCTTTGTTAGCATGGCTGGTCTGGTTAGCATGGCTGGTCTTTGTTAGCATGGCTGGTCTGGTTAGCATGGCTGACTGGTTAGCATGGCTGACTGGTTAGTATGGCTGGTCTTTGTTAGCATGGCTGGTCTTTGTTAGCATGGCTGACTGGTTAGTATGGCCGATCTTTGTTAGCATGGCTGGTCTGGTTAGCATGGCTGACTGGTTAGCATGGCTGACTGGTTAGCATGGCTGGTCTGGTTAGTATGGCTGGTCTTTGTTAGCATGGCTGGTCTGGTTAGCATGGCTGGTCTTTGTTAGCATGGCTGACTGGTTAGCATGGCTGGTCTGGTTAGCATGGCTGACTGGTTAGCATGGCTGACTGGTTAGCATGGCTGGTCTTTGTTAGCATGGCTGGTCTGGTTAGCATGGCTGACTGGTTAGTATGGCTGGTCTGGTTAGCATGGCTGGTCTGGCTTAGCTTCAGTATTAGCTTAAAACAGAGCTAGCATTTAACAACCTGCTGCGCTGTTTAACAGAAGTTTCCTAAGATAAAACCAGGATTTTTTACAGGACACTTCAGTTCAGGAAATCATCAGCAGACCTCTAACATGGTGAACAGGGTGTGGTTTGGGACGGCTCAGAAAAATCCCCTCTTTGTATGTACTACACCTTAACCTTAAACAGGGTCCCTTAGAGGGACAAACCGAGACCTGGACAGATGGAGGTGAATGTGTTAAAGATCCTAACACATGTAACAGACTGAGCTTTATTCCCACTGAAACACTGATATGACTGTGCTGCAGGGTGTGTGTGTGTGTGTGTGTGTGTGTGTGTGTGTGTGTGTGTGTGTGTTTTGGACTGGCTGCTGAAGGAGGAACTGTTTATTTTAACCTAAACACACCCATGTAGGAATCATGTTCAGTGTGTGTTTTTCTTCCTCTTACTACCACAGTAATTATTCCCTTATTAAAGACACCACACTGTTGAGCTTTTCATTTCTACATTGTTTAATGTTTCTAGAACGTTCCTGTTATCACCTACAGCAGCTACAAACCCCAGTGTTTCGTGATTAGTTTCCTCCTCATGCTGTACATGTCCATGTGAATAAGCTGTTGCTATAGAAACGATAACGTATCAGAGCTGCTGTTACAGAGCATTACTCTGTATGTCTATCAACATGCTGTTCTAACTGAACTGATGGAAGTCTCACGGTCTCTCCGTCCGTCTGTCTGTCTCTCCGTCTGTCTGTCTGTCTCTCCTTCTGCCTGTCTGTCTCTCCGTCCGTCTGTCTCTCCGTCTGCCTGTCTGTCTCTAGCAGGTCGGTGGTGCTCAGGCCGTGGGTAAGGTGGTGGTTGTGAAGTCTGATGCAGTAAACACAGAGCTGGTAGTGCATGGTGGTGGAGGCTCTGAGCGTGTGCAGTTCTGCACTTGGCCGTGTAAGTGTGGACCGAGGCCGCAGTGCGCTCCGGGAATCAGCGCCGTGTTGGACGGCTGCGGCTGCTGTAAGAGCTGCGCACGACAGATCAAAGAACCCTGTAATGAGCGGGACGTGTGTGATCCACACAAGGGCATGTACTGTGACTTCTCACGAGACAAGCCACGCTTCCAGCTTGGGGTGTGTGCATGTGGGTCAATACACTGTACACACACTATTGCCAGTCATGAAGTCAAGAAAAAAGAGTGAACATTCTCTCCATCTCTCTCTCTCTGTGAACAGACATGATGGCAGTGGGCTGTGATCTAAACGGCGTTCACTATGAGAACGGCGAGGCGTTCCAGCCCACTCCCCTCTATAAGTGCACCTGTATTGGCGGAGCTATCGGCTGTATGCCCGTGTTTATCCACAAGCCTGTGGTCATGCTGGTGCCTGCGTCCTCACAGAGCAACCTGGTCCCCGCTGGGCTACGGGCCAAACCACCACAGGACAGGAGCATGTCAGGTGAGACAGACACAGGGCATTAATTCATTTACACTTTGAGTAAAGGAGCATTTCTTTATTCTGAAGAGGGATGATAATAATACACAGTTTAACTCCCTAGTACCCCACCTAGGGTAGGTGTTACCCTAGCCCCTTTCTAAACACTGCTGGGACACGACCCTCACACACCACGTGTACTGCCTCTACCTGGAAATGTCTTCCATCACAGTCTCAGATGAAACTGATCACACTCCTGTGTTCGTCTTAACCCCCTTAACAGTGTGAACTTGAGGAGAACCAGATAACTGGAAGTCCAACACAGGAGTGTGATGAGTTTCCTCTGAGATCTGAGCCTTACAGTGTGTGAGGTGTGTCCCCCCCCCCCCAGCAGCACTCTGTTCACTTTCCCGTCATGTTACTAGTGTAAACTCTTCTGTCCTGAAGATAAACGTTACATATTTATATTATATACACAGTGTGATGTTTATTAGGTTAGTCCCACTGTGTGTGTTGAGTAAACATGTCTGTGGTTTGGGACGTAGCCGTGTAGATGCTAGCACGTGCACACACACACACACAGTGGTGTTAAGTGTTGAGTTGTGTGTGACTGTGCCGTGGGAAGCTTACAGGGCTCCTCCTTTAGTCAAGATGAAGGGATGTGTGGTTCAGAGTACACCCTGGTCTCCATGCTCACGCTCCTGTGGCTTCGGCATCTCCATCCGCATCTCCAACCACAACACCAAGTGTGACATGAGGAAAGAGCGCCGCCTGTGTCTGCTCCGCCCCTGTGACAAAAAGAGCCTGAAGGTATCACAACCATGACGTCACTTCATGTAGCACAGACACAGGAGTCTGGGAGGATTCTCTCCAGAACCCTGTAGAACAAATCCCTCTAGGGTCATCAGTGTAGTGCACTACATATTACACTCCTCCCTACTTAAGAGAATTAGAACACGACACATTTGGTTTTAGGAATGTTGTAATGAGTAGTAAATATTCATTAGTGTAATATTTGTGACTCCGCCCAGATCCCAGCGGGGAAATCGTGCAAGCCGGCGTTCCAGGCGAAGAAGGCAGAGAAGTTCAGTCTGTCAGGCTGCATGAGCAGCAGGAAGTACCGCCCGCACTACTGTGGTGTGTGTGCTGACAAACGCTGCTGTGTCCCAAACCGCTCAAAGGTAGTGAAGGTGGAGTTCAAGTGCACTGGTGGAGCCAGTGTGCAGTGGAACATGCAGTGGATCACGTCATGTGTGTGTGAGAGAAAGTGCAACAACCCGGGAGACATGTTCTCCCAGCTCCACTTACTGTGACACACACACACATCACTGCTGTAACACACACAGCTGTGTCGCTGTAATAAACACTTAACAACTCACCATGTGTCTGTGATGATTAAAGTTATTATTGAGAGCTTCTCATTGTCATAGAACATCATTATTGATTTATTTCAGTTTACCTTCATTACATAAAACCTACATACAAATATAAATAAATAAATCTACAGGTTTATAAATCAGTAAAGAGATTAACAATTATTAATTTAACACAATTGCACATGAGAGAGACAGAGAGAGACACAGACGCCGACAGAGAGAGACAGATGTGAGGTATG
>NC_062526.1:29310939-29318439 GCF_022655615.1 Tachysurus fulvidraco
ATAAACACGACACAGTAAACACTAACATTATAAACACTAACATTATAAACACGACACAGTAACGTAAACACTAACATTATAAACACGACACAGTAAACACTAACATTATAAACACATCAACACAGTAACGTAAACACTAAGATTATAAACACGACACAGTAACGTAAACACTAACATTATAAACACGACACAGTAACGTAAACACTAACATTATAAACACGACACAGTAACGTAAACACTAAGATTATAAACACGACACAGTAACGTAAACACTAAGATTATAAACACGACACAGTAACGTAAACACTAACATTATAAACATGACACAGTAACGTAAACACTAACATTATAAACACGACACAGTAACGTAAACACTAACATTATAAACACGACACAGTAACGTAAACACTAACATTATAAACACAACACAGTAAACACTAACATTATAAACACGACACAGTAACGTAAACACTAACATTATAAACACGACACAGTAACGTAAACACTAACATTATAAACACGACACAGTAACGTAAACACTAACATTATAAACACGACACAGTAACGTAAACACTAACATTATAAACACGACACAGTAACGTAAACACTAACATTATAAACACGACACAGTAAACACTAACATTATACGCAACAACACAGTAACGTAAACACTAACATTATAAACACGACACAGTAACGTAAACACTAACATTATAAACACAACACAGTAAACACTAACATTATAAACACAACACAGTAAACACTAACATTATAAACACAACACAGTAAACACTAACATTATAAACAACACCGTAAACACTAACATTATACACAACACAACACAGTAACGTAAACACTAACATTATAAACACGACACAGTAACGTAAACACTAACATTATAAACACGACACAGTAACGTAAACACTAACATTATAAACACGACACAGTAACGTAAACACTAACATTATAAACACGACACAGTAACGTAAACACTAACATTATAAACACGACACAGTAACGTAAACACTAACATTATAAACACGACACAGCAACGTAAACACTAACATTATAAACACGACACAGTAACGTAAACACTAACATTATAAACACGACACAGTAAACACTAACATTATACGCAACAACACAGTAACGTAAACACTAACATTATAAACACGACACAGTAACGTAAACACTAACATTATAAACACGACACAGTAACCTAAACACTAACATTATAAACACGACACAGTAACCTAAACACTAACATTATAAACACGACACAGTAACGTAAACACTAACATTATAAACACAACACAGTAACGTAAACACTAACATTATAAACACGACACAGTAACGTAAACACTAACATTATAAACACGACACAGTAACGTAAACACTAACATTATAAACATGACACAGTAACGTAAACACTAACATTATAAACACAACACAGTAAACACTAACATTATAAACACAACACAGTAACGTAAACACTAACATTATAAACACGACACAGTAACGTAAACACTAACATTATAAACACGACACAGTAACGTAAACACTAACATTATAAACACGACACAGTAACGTAAACACTAACATTATAAACACAACACAGTAAACACTAACATTATAAACACGACACAGTAACGTAAACACTAACATTATAAACACAACACAGTAAACACTAACATTATAAACACAACACAGTAAACACTAACATTATAAACACAACACCGTAAACACTAACATTATACACAACACAACACAGTAACGTAAACACTAACATTATAAACACGACACAGTAACGTAAACACTAACATTATAAACACGACACAGTAAACACTAACATTATACGCAACACAGTAACGTAAACACTAACATTATAAACACGACACAGTAACCTAAACACTAACATTATAAACACTACACAGTAACATAAACACGACACAGTAACGTAAACACTAACATTATAAACACGACACAGTAACGTAAACACTAACATTATAAACACGACACAGTAACGTAAACACTAACATTATAAACACGACACAGTAACGTAAACACTAACATTATAAACACGACACAGTAACGTAAACACTAACATTATAAACACAACAACACAGTAACCTAAACACTAACATTATAAACACGACACAGTAACGTAAACACTAACATTATAAACACGACACAGTAACGTAAACACTAACATTATAAACACGACACAGTAAACACTAACATTATACGCAACAACACAGTAACGTAAACACTAACATTATAAACACGACACAGTAACGTAAACACTAACATTATAAACACGACACAGTAACCTAAACACTAACATTATAAACACGACACAGTAAACACTAACATTATAAACACGACACAGTAACCTAAACACTAACATTATAAACACGACACAGTAACGTAAACACTAACATTATAAACACGACACAGTAACGTAAACACTAACATTATAAACACAACAACACAGTAACCTAAACACTAACATTATAAACACGACACAGTAATGTAAACACTAACATTATAAACACGACACAGTAACCTAAACACTAACATTATAAACACAACACAGTAACCTAAACACTAACATTATAAACACGACACAGTAACCTAAACACTAACATTATAAACACGACACAGTAACGTAAACACTAACATTATAAACACGACACAGTAACGTAAACACTAAGATTATAAACACGACACAGTAATGTAAACACTAACATTATAAACACGACACAGTAACGTAAACACTAACATTATAAACACAACACAGTAACCTAAACACTAAGATTATAAACACGACACAGTAACGTAAACACTAACATTATAAACACAACACAGTAACCTAAACACTAAGATTATAAACACGACACAGTAACGTAAACACTAACATTATAAACACGACACAGTAACGTAAACACTAACATTATAAACACGACACAGTAACCTAAACACTAAGATTATAAACACGACACAGTAACGTAAACACTAACATTATAAACATGACACAGTAACGTAAACACTAACATTATAAACACGACACAGTAACCTAAACACTAACATTATAAACACGACACAGTAACCTAAACACTAACATTATAAACACGACACAGTAACGTAAACACTAACATTATAAACACGACACAGTAACGTAAACACTAACATTATAAACACGACACAGTAACCTAAACACTAACATTATAAACACGACACAGTAACCTAAACACTAACATTATAAACACGACACAGTAACCTAAACACTAACATTATAAACACGACACAGTAACGTAAACACTAACATTATAAACATGACACAGTAACGTAAACACTAACATTATAAACACGACACAGTAACGTAAACACTAACATTATAAACACGACACAGTAACGTAAACACTAACATTATAAACACGACACAGTAACGTAAACACTAACATTATAAACACGACACAGTAACGTAAACACTAACATTATAAACATGACACAGTAACGTAAACACTAACATTATAAACACAACACAGTAACGTAAACACTAACATTATAAACATGACACAGTAACGTAAACACTAACATTATAAACACAACACAGAAAACACTAACATTATAAACACAACACAGTAACGTAAACACTAACATTATAAACACGACACAGTAACGTAAACACTAACATTATAAACACGACACAGTAACGTAAACACTAACATTATAAACACGACACAGTAACGTAAACACTAACATTATAAACACAACACAGTAAACACTAACATTATAAACACGACACAGTAACGTAAACACTAACATTATAAACACAACACAGTAAACACTAACATTATAAACACAACACAGTAAACACTAACATTATAAACACAACACCGTAAACACTAACATTATACACAACACAACACAGTAACGTAAACACTAACATTATAAACACGACACAGTAACGTAAACACTAACATTATAAACACGACACAGTAAACACTAACATTATACGCAACACAGTAACGTAAACACTAACATTATAAACACGACACAGTAACGTAAACACTAACATTGTAAACACTAACATTATAAACACGACACAGTAACCTAAACACTAACATTATAAACACGACACAGTAAACACTAACATTATAAACACGACACAGTAACCTAAACACTAACATTATAAACACTACACAGTAACGTAAACACTAAGATTATAAACACGACACAGTAACGTAAACACTAACATTATAAACACGACACAGTAACGTAAACACTAACATTATAAACACGACACAGTAACGTAAACACTAACATTATAAACACGACACAGTAACGTAAACACTAACATTATAAACACAACAACACAGTAACCTAAACACTAACATTATAAACACGACACAGTAACGTAAACACTAACATTATAAACATGACACAGTAACGTAAACACTAACATTATAAACACGACACAGTAACGTAAACACTAACATTATAAACACGACACAGTAACCTAAACACTAACATTATAAACACAACACAGTAACGTAAACACTAACATTATAAACACGACACAGTAACCTAAACACTAACATTATAAACACGACACAGTAACGTAAACACTAACATTATAAACACGACACAGTAAACACTAACATTATAAACACGACACAGTAACGTAAACACTAACATTATAAACACAACACAGTAAACACTAACATTATAAACACAACAACACAGTAACCTAAACACTAACATTATAAACACGACACAGTAACGTAAACACTAACATTATAAACACGACACAGTAACCTAAACACTAACATTATAAACACGACACAGTAACGTAAACACTAACATTATAAACACGACACAGTAACGTAAACACTAAGATTATAAACACGACACAGTAACGTAAACACTAACATTATAAAAACAACATTGTTATGGCATTTATAACTCATTATAACGGTGATATGTTTGTCCATGAGGACCAACACAATACTCTTGTTACCATGGCGACATCACACACACGTTACTGTACACAGGAGCTAAAGCTAACCCGACACTAACACATAACACCTGCTAACTTGTTGATAAATGAACATTTTAGCGAACAAAGCTGTGACCTTGAATAACAACGGACTGAGTCATCCTGTGATCCACAAAACACCACAAATTTACTGTAAGATTAAAAATTAAAGCGTTTAAACGACTTTTTGCACTGAAATGACTGCCGCCTTTCACCCGCCACACAAGTCAAACTCACGCTGTCGCACGTTGATGACGTCACACGGCCCGTTATATTATTAACTTCCCCTCAGATTTTATTAAACATATATCATTTTATTATACATAACATACTGATGAGATGCGACCTTTCTTATGATGAAGTTAGTTCAGTTCTCCAGCTTTAAACATATGAATTGTGATTAAAAGTGATACTTGTACTAACAGGTATAAGACATGTCGTGTTAAAGACCTGTCAGGTTAAATACACACATTACGTCACATGTTTGATAAGAATACTGTCAAATATCTGAGAACTGCAACAGAAACACGTCAACATTTTAAATAAATATCCTTCTAATAAATTCCTAAATCAGAAATGTCACGTAGAAATGGTCCCCTGTTCCTGATGTGATGGTCATCCTGAAGACACGGTCGCATCTTTACTCCAAACTCTTCTGGAGATCGACTCAGAGCTGGTTGTTAGAATAAAAGGTGTTAGTTTTGTTTTCTCTGTACATCAGATCTTATTTGGGAAACACAAAGACTGCTGTGTTCATTCTCTGTCGCTTAATAATATTATTTTAGCAAAATATTTCATAGATAAATGTAGATTCTTCTTCATACACACACACACACACACACACACACACACACACGTATACACACACATATACACACACGCACATATACACACTCATTCACATACAAACACTTACACACACACACACACACACACACACACACACACACACACACACACACACACACACACACACACACACACACACACACACACACACAAGTATACAAGTACAGACCTCAGTTTGAAAAAGCATTTTATTTATTAAAGGGACGTGTTAAAAACTCAGCATTACTGTGAAATCATGAGTTAAGAAGTTAATAAGTAAATAAACAAATGGATGTTTATAATTTCTGGTTCTTCCAGATGGTCAGATGTGTTTGTTTCAGCTGTACAGAGACTTTCACAGGGAACTTTATCATCTCAGCTTTACCTCTAAACAGAAGGTCATGAAGAACTCAACACACATTAAAGTGAAAATACTTAGTAAACAGGTTAAAGGGCAAATAAAGAAAATATTGTGTGTGTGTGTGTGTTTATTTGTGTGTGGGATGGTGTGTGGGTGCGAGTGTGTGTGTGTGTGTATGTGTGTGATTGTTTGTACAGTATGCATGTGTGTGTGTGTGTGTGTGTGTGTGTGTGATTGTTTGTACAGTATGCATGTGTGTGTGTGTGTGTGTGTGTGATTGTTTGTACAGTATGCATGTGTGTGTGTGTGTGTGTGTGTGTGTGTGTGTGTGTGTGATTGTTTGTACAGTATGCATGTGTGTGTGTGTGTGTGTGTGTGTGATTGTTTGTACAGTATGCATGTGTGTGTGTGTGTGTGATTGTTTGTACAGTATGCATGTGTGTGTGTGTGTGTGTGATTGTTTGTACAGTATGCATGTGTGTGTGTGTGTGTGTGTGATTGTTTGTATGCACGTGTGTGTGTATGTGTGTGTGTGTGTATCCTAATCCATATCAATGTACAGTAGTGATGACAGTGAGAGTGTGGAGGAAAGCGTTAATGATAAAAGTATTGGCACCCCACAACTTCAGGTAACCAGTTGCAATACCCTCATGAGCCATGATAAAGAACCATTAACACTGAGAGTGCCTCATTATAGGCTGAAAAATAGAGTGGAGTGTAAATCAAACACACCTATTACAGGAATTACTGAAGGTTAAAGACCTGTGTGTGTGTGTGTGTTTGTTGAGATTAATGTGATAAATGTGTGATAGTCATGTGACCCTTTGCCACTATAGCTGAACACTTACACTAGTGTTTCTGATGTACGGAATGTGGCACGTTAAAGGCTGGAAACTAGAGGAATGGAACTAAAAGAAGGAGACTAGAAAAGGGAAACAGTATCGTGTGTGTGTGTGTGTGTGTGTGTGTGTGTGTGTGTGTATGTGTGTGAGTGTGTGTGTGTGTGCTACAATGGCAGTTAATAATAGAAATGAATATAGTGACATGACTAGTGTACACAGGACAGGTGAGGGGGTGGTAATGGTGGGACGTCCTATGATGACATCATCAGGCCACAGGACAGCCGTCCACACTAACAGCTCCTTTAATGAGCAGCGAGTGTCTGAAGTTAACACTTTGCTGGTTAAAGGACAGGTTCCTCATACAGCCGATGTAGCTGCTCTTCACCTTCACACTAACAGGAAGTGTGATGGCTTCTGTAGGCATAATC
>NC_062526.1:29338439-29348439 GCF_022655615.1 Tachysurus fulvidraco
GATGTAGCCTCTCAGTCAGTCTGCATAAAGGAGGTGTAGACGGACAGTGTGTGTGTGTTTACCTCATTAACCATGAGTAAGAGAACTCCGTTATGAGCTACTGTGCGCACTTCAATGTCAAACCGTGTAACAACACTGATCCTGCCTCGTCTCTCAATGTCCCGCACCAACGCATACCCAGAGCCATCAAACAGGTAACTCGCCACACGACCCTGAGAGAAGGCTAACTTATACCTGGGGGGAGAGAGGGAGAGGGAGAGAGAGAGAGAGAGAGAGAGAGAGAGAGTGAGAGAGACAGAGAGAGGGAGAGAGAGAGAGAGAGAGAGAGAGAGTGAGAGAGAGAGAGAGAGTGAGAGAGACAGAGAGTGAGAGGGAGTGTGAGAGAGAGAGAGAGACAGAGACAGAGAGAGTGAGAGAGACAGAGAGAGAGGTATCGTATGAGAGAGACCGAGTAGAGATCTATGATGTAGATTTGATCAGTTATCATTTTATAGAGTAGCTCCGAGACTATAGCCTCTACTATATATAGAGCGAGATAGATAGAGATATAGAGAGAGACAAATGTGTGATAGTGAGTGAGTTCGAGTAGATATAGAGAAGACGATAGAGAATATAGAGATGAGAGAGAGATGAGAGAGACATATAAGATGATATTAGATAAGAGATAACAGGAGATATGAGAGAGTTAGATTGAGATTTAATGATATATACACGATAGGATAGATACGATATATTGTAGATGATATATAGATACAGATAGAGTTATGTATAACATAGAGGAAAAGTTAGATTGATATAGACACTCAGACATATTTATCTAGTTATCTTTATACTATATATAACAGATAGGGAAGAATATATTAGCTATATAACAATAGATGTTAGGTATACATATATAGATATGTAGAGTTATAATATACTATAGTCTATCTATCTATTTATAGTTAGCTGTATTTATAATCTATAGATATCCATATAATCATCTATACTATTATATATATCTAATATCTCTCTAATATTCTATTTATCGATCCTCTTTCTCCTTGTCTGCTCTATCTAATTTTCATCTTTCGTTGCTGCATGATCACATATCGACTATATTGATATTCTCTCGCTCTTATATATCAAGCGACGGAGATTAGAATAGGGAGAGGGAGAGTGTGTAATGTGCAATTAAAAACACTAGAAATATAAAAGGTTTAAACAGGGAGCTAAATTTATATATATGTGTGTGTGTGTGTGTGTGTGTGTGTGTGTGTGTGTGTGTGTGTGTGTGTGTGTGTGTGTGTGTGTGTGTGTGTGTGTGTGTGTGTGTGTGTGTGTGTGTGTGTGTGTGTGTGTGTGTGTGTGTGTACCTGGGACAGGGTCTGGACACCTCCATGTCCATTTTATGCAGCTTTTTGAAGTTGTACAGACTGATGACATCATTATTGAGGGATATAAGTTCAATACAGCCAACAAACGGAGCTAAACTCAAAGCAGGGGGAAGCTACACACACACACACACACACACACACACACACACACACACACACACACACACACACACACACACACACACAGAAAAGCATGTATCTCATGACGGCCAAAGTAAATGAATCTATACATTAATGAATTGATATGAGCTGATTTGAGAGTGAGAGTAAAAAACGGTGTGTGTGTGTGTGTGTGTGTGTGTGTGTGTGTGTGTGTGTGTGTGTGTGTGTGTGTGTGTGTTTGCGTGTGTTAGGAACCTTGACGTCTGGTGGAGCTCCTCCGATGATGAACACTGTGTCTCTGGGGTCTAGGTGGTACAGAGATTCAGTTCCATCCCATTCACCTTTCTGTATAAACTTCTGCTCAGCTACTGCTTCCTGACTGGGGACTGTTAAATACACCTTCCCATGACGACCCAGTCTGACCGTGAGACAGGAGAGAGTGAGACAGATGTCTCACAAGATGTGTGTGTGTGTGTGTGTGTGTGTGTGTGTGTGTGTGTGTGTGTGTGTGTGTGTGTGTTTACCTCTCCACTCTCACATGGTTGAACACAGGGGGCCAGGAACTAACAGGTTTGGAGCCGAGTGGAATTTCTACAACATCTCCACCCAAATTATACACAAACACCAGATTATCATTCTTAATAGCCACTCCCATGTAGTCCTTATGGCCCTGCACACACACGCACACACACACACACACACACACACACACACACACACACACACACACACACACACACACACACACACACCATATTATAGTGTATGTTGTATGTTTGAAGCACTTAATTCTAAAGCATAAATCAGATTCTGTTTAATCGAATTATAATGCAGGGAGTTAGTGAGGTATTGGGAGTGGTGTGAGGTATTGGGAGTGGTGTGAGGTATTGGGAGTGGTGTGAGGTACTGGGAGTGGTGTGAGGTATTGGGAGTGGTGTGAGGTACTGGGAGTGGTGTGAGGTATTGGGAGTGGTGTGAGGTATTGGGAGTGGTGTGAGGTACTGGGAGTTAGTGAGGTATTGGGAGTGGTGTGAGGTATTGGGATTGGTGTGAGGTATTGGGAGTATTGTGAGGTATTGGGAGTGGTGTGAGGTATTGGGAGTATTGCGAGGTATTGGGATTTAGTGAGGTATTGGGAGTGGTGTGAGGTATTGGGATTTAGTGAGGTATTGGGAGTGGTGTGAGGTATTGGGATTTAGTGAGGTATTGGGAGTTAGTGAGGTATTGGGAGTGGGTGAGGTATTGGGAGTGGTGTGAGATATTGGGAGTGGTGTGAGGTATTGGGAGTGGTGTGAGGTACTGGGAGTGGTGTGAGGTATTGGGAGTTAGTGAGGTATTGGGAGTGGTGTGAGGTATTGGGATTGGTGTGAGGTATTGGGAGTATTGTGAGGTATTGGGATTTAGTGAGGTATTGGGAGTGGTGTGAGGTATTGGGAGTATTGTGAGGTATTGGGATTTAGTGAGGTATTGGGATTTAGTGAGGTATTGGGATTTAGTGAGGTATTGGGAGTGGTGTGAGGTATTGGGAGTTAGTGAGGTATTGGGAGTGGTGTGAGGTATTGGGAGTTAGTGAGGTATTGGGAGTGGTGTGAGGTATTGGGAGTTAGTGAGGTATTGGGATTTAGTAAGGTATTGGGAGTATTGTGAGGTATTGGGATTTAGTGAGGTATTGGGATTTAGTGAGGTATTGGGATTTAGTGAGGTATTGGGAGTGGTGTGAGGTATTGGGATTTAATGAGGTATTGGGAGTGGTGTGAGGTATTGGGAGTATTGTGAGGTATTGGGATTTAGTGAGGTATTGGGAGTGGTGTGAGGTATTGGGAGTTAGTGAGGTATTGGGAGTTAGTGAGGTATTGGGAGTATTGTGAGGTATTGGGAGTTAGTGAGGTATTGGGAGTTAGTGAGGTATTGGGATTTAGTGAGGTATTGGGAGTTAGTGAGGTATTGGGAGTTAGTGAGGTATTGGGATTTAGTGAGGTATTGGGTGTGATGTGAGGTATTGGGTGTGATGTGAGGTATTTGGTGTGGTGTGAGGTATTGGGTGTGGTGTAAGGTATTGTCCCCAAAGTGAGAGTGGGGTGGTATGGGGGGTGTTGTGGTGTGGTGTATTATAGTGTTTGTGGCTTAATCACATTCTTGTCTCCAAGGTAAAGCAAGAAGCGGTCCTCAATGGGGTCTGTGTCAGGGTCCACACGCACATACAGGCTAATGGAAGTCACAACCTTCAATTCATCTACATCAGCAGGTGGGTGGAGCTCCACTGAGGACTGCCCATTAAACTTCATAGACACCTGCACCTACACAACACAACACAACACAACACATAAGAATCCACACAAATCCACACAACACAATGTTTCACTGAGTGTGTGTCCCTGAGTGTGTGTCCCTGAGTGTGTGTCCCCGAGTGTGTGTCCCTGAGTGTGTGTCCCCGAGTGTGTGTCCCTGAGTGTGTGTCCCCGAGTGTGTGTCCCTGAGTGTGTGTCCCCGAGTGTGTGTCCCCGAGTGAGTGTCACTGTGTGTGTGTCCCTGAGTGAGTGTCCCCGAGTGTGTGTCCCAGAGTGTGTGTCCCTGAGTGTGTGTCCCTGAGTGTGTGTTCCTGAGTGTGTGTCCCTGAGTGTGTGTTCCTGAGTGTGTGTCCCAGAGTGTGTGTCCCTGAGTGTGTGTCCCAGAGTGTGTGTCCCAGAGTGTGTGTCCCTGAGTGTGTGTCCCTGAGTGTGTGTTCCTGAGTGTGTGTCCCTGAGTGTGTGTCCCTGAGTGAGTACCTTGCTGGCGACACTACGAGCCTGAGCGATGAGTTCTCTGACCCTCATGATGTTTGTGGACACGTTGAATGGTTTCCTTTCTTCCACATCATGCAGCTTTGTCAACAACTGAGGTACGATTGCTGAGAGATCTTCCACTAAAACACACACACACACACACACACACACACACACACACACACACACACACACACACACAAACACACACTCAGAGTTGTCATATACTGTAGTTATACATTTTATTCTCCCTCTTTCAGAGAGTAGACATGGTCTGTGTTTAGCTTTAGTTTTCATTTTAGGTCTGTAATATAAAGTGTATGTGTATGTGAGTTTGTGTGTGTGTGTGTGTGTGTGTGTGTGTGTGTGTGTGTGTGTGTGTGTGTGTATACCTGTGGTATGGGCGGAGTCAACAGCCTGTTCATAGCTGGAGGTGGAGTACTGATTGTTTCTCATGTTTCTGCTCCATTCTTCTACTTGTTCCCTAATTGGAGTAACAACCCCCAGAACTTCAGCTGTGTGATTCAGAGCACGTTCTGCTGCCTCCTGAGTGGACTGCAGCTTCTGGACTACACACACACACACACACACACACACACACACACACACACACACACACACACACACAGAGAAACATTTAATATAAGCCAGTGTCTACTTTGTCTCAAAGTTTCATTGTGTGTGTGTGTGTGTGTGTGTGTGTGTGTGTGTGTTTCACCTCTCTGGAGGGTGTTCATGTTCTTGATGAGCTCCTCCAGTGTGACCTGTGATGTCTGCAGCATGTCTCTTGTCTCCTCAATGTATTTTTTGGTGTCAGCTACGTTCATATCCACCTCTATAATGATACAGGTTACTTTACAGCTCCACCCAGATGATACAATCCACTCCATATTAAATCTACATCCTAAAATGTTCATAAGCACTAAAGGCTATAACTGCTTTTAGAAGGAATACTAAGGAGCACACTTTGATCACTGTGTGTGTGTGTGTGTGTGTGTGTGTGTGTGTGCTACATTACCTGTGTATTCAGAGTTGCGTGTCACAGACTCTTTAAACACGTCACTGCTCTGTGTTTTGAGGAAGTTCAGCTGGGAATTTAAACCATCGAGGGCCTGAAAACACAAACAAGCATACAAGTGGACATCAGTTTCAGTGCAATACACACACAGGGCTGGATGAGATCTAGGACTTAATAAGTTAGAAGATGTCAGTTATGTGAAGTGTGTATGAAGGTGTGAGACTCACGTCCTCTGTCCTGATGGACATGTTCTTTGTCCTCACACTGATCTCATCAGCCTCGTTGATGTATTTAACAATGTTGTCGTAGACGTTTGATGCTTCCAGAGCTTTCTGAACAAATCCATGTGTATCACTGCCCTTCAGGTTACTGACACAAACACCACACACACATCATCAGATTACTGACACAAACACCACACAAACACATCAGATTACTGACACAAACACTACACACACCCATCAGATTACTGACACAAACACTAAACACAATCATCAGGTTACTGACACAAACACTACACACACTCATCAGGTTACTGACACAAACACCACACACACATCATATTACTGACACAAACACCACACACACTTATCATATTACTGACACAAACACCACACACTTAGCATATTACTGACACAAACACCACACACACACACTCATCATATTACTGACACAAACATCACACACACTCATCAGATTACTGACACAAACACCACACACACTCATCATATTACTGACACAAACACCACACACACATCATCAGATTACTGACACAAACACCACACAAACACATCAGATTACTGACACAAACACTACACACACCCATCAGATTACTGACACAAACACTAAACACAATCATCAGGTTACTGACACAAACACTACACACACTCATCAGGTTACTGACACAAACACCACACACACTTATCATATTACTGACACAAACACCACACACTTAGCATATTACTGACACAAACACCACACACACACACTCATCATATTACTGACACAAACATCACACACACTCATCAGATTACTGACACAAACACCACACACACTCATCATATTACTGACACAAACACTACACACACTCATCAGGTTACTGACACAAACACCACACACACATCATATTACTGACACAAACACCACACACACTCATCATATTATTGACACAAACACCACACACACTCATCATATTACTGACACAAACACCACACACACTCATTAGATTACTGACACAAACACCACACACACTCATTAGATTACTGACACAAACACCACACACACATTAGATTACTGACACAAAAACCACACACTCAGATTAATGACACAAACACCACATACTGATTAGATCTCTGACACAAACACCACACACTTATCATATTACTGACACAAACACCACACACACTCATTAGATTACTGACACAACCACCACACACTCATTACATTACTGACACAAACACCACACACACTCATTAGATTACTGACACAAACACCACACACTCATTACATTACTGACATAAACACCACACACTCATTAGATAACTGACACAAACAACACACACTCATTACATTACTGACACACAAACACCACACACTCATTAGATTACTGACACAAACACCACACACACATTAGATTACCGACACTAACACCACACACTCATTAGATTACTGACACAAACACCACACACACATCATATTACTGACACAAACACTATACACACTCATCAGGTTACTGACACAAACACCACACACACATCATATTACTGACACAAACACCACACACACATCATATTACTGACACAAACACTATACACACTCATCAGGTTACTGACACAAACACCACACACACACATCATATTACTGACACAAACACCACACACACACACTCATCAGGTTACTGACACAAACACCACACACACACATTATATTACTGACACAAACACCACACACACACATCATATTACTGACACAAACACCACACACACTCACCAGGTTACTGACACAAACACCACACACACATCATATTACTGACACAGACACCACACACTCTCATTAGATTACTGACACAAACACTACACACTTATCATTTTACTGACACAAACACCACACACTCCTCATATTACTGACAGAAACACCACACACACTCAACAGATTACTGACACAAACACTACACACTTATCACATTACTGACACAAACACCACACACACACTTACAATTTTACTGACACAAACACTACACACTTATCATATTACTGACACAAACACCACACACACTCATCATATTACTGACACAAACACCACACACACTCATCATATTACTGACACAAACACCACACACACTCATCATATTACTGACACAAACACCACACACACATTATATTACTGACACAAACACCACACACACATCATATTACTGATACAAACATGACACACACTTATCATATTACTGACACAAACACCACACACACTCATCAGATTACTGACACAAACACCACACACACTCGTTAGGTTACTGACACTAACACCACACACAATCATTAGATTACTGACACTAACACCACACACTCATTGGATTACTGACACAAACACCACACACACATTAGATTAATGACACAAACACCACACACACATTAGATTACTGACACTAAGACCACACACTCTTTAGATTACTGACACAAACACCACACACTCATTAGATTACTGACACAAACACCACACACTCATTACATTACTGACACACAAACACCACACACTCATTAGATTACTGACACTAACACCACACACTCATTAGATTACTGACAATAACGCCACATAATAATTAGATTACTGACACTAACACCGCACAACCATTAGATTACTGACACAACCACCACACACTCATTAGATTACTGACACACAAACACCACGCATACTCATTAGATTACTGACACAAACACTACACACTCATTAGATTACTGACATAACCACCACACACACATTACATTACTGGCACAAACACCACACACACTCATTAGACTACTGACACAAACACCACACACTTATTACATTACTGACATAAACACCACACACTCATTAGATTACTGACACAAACAACACACACTCATTACATTACTGACACACAAACACCACACACTCATTAGATTACTGACACAAACACCACACACACATTAGATTACTGACACTAACACCACACACTCATTAGATTACTGACACAAACACCACACACTCATTACATTACTGACACACAAACACCACACACTCATTAGATTACTGGCACAAACACCACACAATCATTAGATTACTGACACAAACACCACACACTCATTAGATTACTGACACAAACACCACACACACATTAGATTACTGACACTAACACCACACACTCATTAGATTACTGACACAAACACCACACACCCATTAGATTACTGACACACAGACACCACACACACTCATTAGATTACTGACACAAACACCACACACACACATTAGATTACTGACACAAACACCACACACTCATTAGATTACTGACACTAACACTACACATGTACATAGTTATTATTGGTTTAGTGTTTGGTGTTTTAGTGTTTGGTCTTTTTCCATTTTGTTGTTTAGTGCTTGACTGTTTAGTATTTATTCATCCAGTGTTGAAATGTAGTATTTCATTGTTTAGCATGTATAATGGACGCACTGCTGTAGTTCGTGGGCGTGTCTCTGCAGCTCTTGAGCATGCTCAGTAGCTCTCTGCACTAAGTTGTGATCTGCCTTAGAGAGCTGATCAGTTCTCTCTTGTATCAACACCGCAGCACCGTCAACCTCCGCATGGTACTCTGTCACGTTCTACACACACATTCAATATAACGGTTATTACATCATCTATATGATATTCATGCAGGCATTCAATATAGAATAGAATTAAATATAATATAATTACAATAAAATTAACAGAATTAATGTAAACTTTTTACCTTTACCATGGTAGCCAAATCTGCCACACCCACAGCTGCCTTAATTAAGATGTCATTGGCTGACATGACAGTCTGATTAACAGCATTATAACTCTCCATTAGATGATTCTTATGAGCCTGATACAGAAACACACACACACACACACGCACACACACACACATACACACACATACACACACACACACACACACACACACACACACACACAGAGTTGTGTACATGAGCCTGGATATCAAGTGCATTAGGTGATTTGAGTGTGTGTGTGTGTGTGTGTGTGTGTGTGTGTGTGTTACCTCTCTGCGCTGCAGATGGAGCAGGTTGTGTGTGTGTGTGTTGTGTGTTTGCTGCAGTGTGTCATGTGCTTTATGTAGGTAAATCTGGCCATGTGTGAGACTCGAGCTGAAGTGTTTCATTAACTGTCTAACTGCAGGAAGTCGTCCCTCCATCAGCAACACACTCTTCTCCATCTGACGCACATGCTGCAGAACTACACACACACACAAAACTCTGCTTATGACATGACCATAATGCAGGCTGTAATTCTTTCCCTAATCCATACACACAGTACACACAGTACACATGGTAGTACAGACTCACGCTGGTGTGTGTGTGTGTTCTCCTGTGTAGCGAGTGACTGTTTGGGTGTCAGGTTGGTCATCCTCATGTGATTCAGCATGTGTTCAGCTTCACTCTCCTTCTGCTTCTGCTGCTCAGGTCCTACGTCCTGCTGCACTCTGTACACTTCCCAATCACTGATCATGTCTAAACACACACAC
>NC_062526.1:29355939-29360939 GCF_022655615.1 Tachysurus fulvidraco
AGTGATGGTCCAAGGGTGGGACCAGGTAGGAGCTGATCATTCAGGGACAGGCCATGATGTTTGAAGGAACAGTCGAACACCAATCGGAACTTATTGTTATGGCACACCAGGTGATGAGGCAAGTACCATGCCGGCTGTGTTGCTTCCTTCTGGTCAAGTTTAAATACGCACCCTGCGTCAATGAGTTTAGTTATCTCTTCTGAGTAGATTGAGGCCTTCTCAGGATCCTTACGGAGTCTCCTTTCTATACTTCTCAGATTTGCAAGCACGAAGTGCATAGACCCTTCAGGTTTCGGTGCACCCGCTTTCCATAGAAGAGGGGTGGCATAACGTTGTACTCCATCTACCGTGACTCGCTGAGTTCGGGACTCCAGCAGTTGCATTGCCTCCTTGTCTTGCCTAGAACGGACAACCAGTTTCTCATTGCGGAATGGCAGCACATCCAGCTGCCACAATCTTTCCACATTCCTGTAGAGGAGATCATCTGGGTGTGTAGTAGAGGTGAAGAAACACTGCTGAACTTGAGCATGGTCTGTGATACCCATTTCTGCTCCCTGGAGAGCCCAACCAAGAACTGTACGAATGGCTACTGGTCCCCCTTTGGTACCTTGGCGAACGGGTGCTTTGGCAGTGATGAGATGAACTTGGTCTGAACCTATGAGCACCAATGGACGGACCTTGCGAAAAGGCTGTAGAGGGACCCCTCTTAAATGTGCATACTTCCTCTGGAGTGTTCGTACCGGGTATGACTGTTCCACTAGATCGAGACCAGAAGCTGTGAATGCTCCCAACACCTTATATCGTTTCTCTGGGTTACCTCTTGGAGAGATTTCAAAGGTCACTCTAGAGCCACTAAGGTAAGTGGTATCTGGTCGTACAGTGCGAAGGGCTAGAGTCTCGTGTTCGCCATGCAGCTGAAGCTGCTGGACAGCAGTGGGTAGAATCATGGTGCGCTGTGCTCCATAATCCAATATGGCATAAGTCTCCATCGTCTTGTGGTGCAGCAGCACTGGTACTACTTTCAAAAGCACTCTGCCTGACGAAATAGAGGGTAAGAGATAGACACGGCTCTCAGAGGTGACTGACGATGTATTGGTTGTGTGACTTTGAGCCACACCATGAAGTACCTGGAGGTGAATCCCACCACAGTCACTGCAGGGCTTCTTTAGGTTGCAAGCCTCAGGTGTGTGTAAACGAGCGCATCTCCAGCATCGCTTGCCATCTGAAATCCACTTACTAAGGTCCGCCCCTGACTGCTCTTTAATACTGCTGCATCGGGTGATGTAGTGCTCTCTGCTACCACAGAAAAGGCAGTTGACCCTGGGTGTGGCCCTTTTACGTAGTACCTGTGGAATGGAAGAGGCTTTGGCCTCCGGGGATGCTGCACCATGATACAAGGCTGTACTCTGGCCTTTATGTTTTGCTCCACTCTTCTCCTTAGTGCTTACAGATCACTCGTACTGATAGCGTTGTACTAACTTACTAGAGAGTCTTTGTTGTTGGGCCTTGACTTGAAGCCATCCCGCAAAGTCTTGTAGGTTGTACGGATTTATGCTAGGGGAGTTGAGCTTTCCTTGGAGCTGGAGGCACTCTATGAAGCCATCTCTTAAGAACTTGGGCAGCTTACTAAGCAGACGATCCACATGTGAGCAGCAGTTTAGCTCCATGCCTCTAGGACCCTCCAATGACAACAGCATACTCACTAAGAGGTGGACACGAAGCGCGAAACCCTGAAAGCTATTTGCATCATATGGTTTCACCTCTGGTGCTGTAAGGATTGCTGCAATCTCACTTTGTGCCAACTGATGGGGCTGGCCGTATTTTAGTTTTAGAGCCTGCATAGCTGCTGAATAGGGATACGGATGATGGCGACAGGATTGGCCAATCATCTGGGCTTCAGGTAGTTTGAGATGTTCAAGCAAAATGTGGTACTTATACTTCTCGTCCAGCTCTGCATAAGGTTCAAGGAGGTTCTCAAGTGCTAGTTTGAGGTTAGCAAACTCCTTCTCACTGTCGTTAACAAAGTCTGGAATCTTTGGCTGGGGTGCAGCATGCAAAGTGCGGTGAGGCATCAAATATCCTGGATGCTTCGGAGTCTGGCTGAAAGCCTGTATGCAAGGGGTGTCCAGGACTGGAACTGTGGCATGCCCTTGTAAAGAGAGTGCAGCTGGTGAATGAACTTAAGGTACGTTGAGGGTCTGAAAGGCTGGCATTGGAGCCTGTAGTGGTTGCTGCACTTGGCACTGAAAACAACCTCCAGAAACATCCTGCAGCTCGGTACGCATTAACGGTACAGTCCCTCCTCCTGTAGCATGCTGCTGTTCAGGCCAAAGAGAATGCAGACTACCCGATGAAACCAGTGTATATCTGGGGAATGTGCAGGCTGGCTGTATAGGTACAAAGTCAGGATTTGAGTCCTCCACCATGGGCTTTCTGGCCCCTACTGGGGTGGCACAAGCATTTTGGTTGGCATGCAGCTCACTGTGTGGTGAATGTGGGAGAGAAGAATGCCTTGATGATAAGGGCGAGCATAGTGACATTTCTGGAGGTGATCGGGTAGGTGACATGGCAAGATTTACACCTTGATCCTCCTCACCTTCTTCCCTCAGAAACGATGTGATATGCTCCATCAGCTCATTCCGCCTTCTCCGTCGTTGTTCGTAGTGCGTTAGCCGTCTCTGCAGCGCAGCCATGTCAGCGACCTCATCCCTTTCCTTATCAGACATAGACGCAAGTAATTCCCTCAGAGAACTCATCGACATTGAATCTGTAGGGCCTGTATTTGGATGCCCATCCTTTCTGAAATATGTTTGCATTTGACTAGCCATGCACACTGCTGCTGCAGCTCCTTGCTGATCCTCAGACGCATCTACTGCAGGCTGTGAGGAACTGCCCCGTCGGTGGCTACAGTCCATAAGATAATCCTCAAGATGCTTGGGTGTGCGGCGCTGCCTGGAGGGCCTATTTAGTGCTTCAGCATGAGAGACCAAGGCTGCTTGCTCCTCTGATGAAATCACTGCCGTATTCAATTAATCCGGCTCGAAGGACCATTTGTTGCGGATTGCCCGCTGTTACTGGTGATTGTGTTATTGACCGCCGCAGAACTCTGGTCAGGGAGTTTGAGTCATCAGATAGAGTTTAACCATTTATTGCGCAAGAATAACACTACACACAGGGTCATGTGTGCGAAGTAATTTAGCTTCACAAACTTTTTCCTGCGCTCTAACATGGCATCACCTGTAATGCATTGAGAGTACCACTGCGCCTCGACTGCGCAATTTGTGCGCCGATGTCTATGCTCAGTGCGCCCGTGTCTGAGAAGCCGCGCTCGAGATGCTACGCATGCGCGACTTGCGCCGAAAAGAAGGGAATTCACAACAGTGTGTGTGTATGTGTGTGTGTGTATGTGTGTGTGTGTGTGTGTGTGTGTGTGTGTGTGTGTGTGTGTGTGTGTGTATATATGTGTGTGTGTGTGTCTCACCTCACAGCTATCACACAGACGTCCTGTAACACCAGGTTTACAGTGACAAACTCCTGTCCGGTCATCACATGATGCCGTCCCACACTGATTACACTCACACTCTGACAGACACACAGACAGGAGAAAGAGTTTGTGTGTGTTCGTGTGCATATGGTGCATGGGTGTGTGTTAGTGTGTATGCTCACTGCGGCAGTCCTTGGCGCTGATGGCGTCGCCATAGTAACCATGTGCACATCTCTCGCAGTTGTTTCCGGCGGTGTTGTGATAACAATGTAAACACTTCCCCGTTACATTGTGACACTCATTAAAGATCAGGTTTGGGTCGGAGTTTCCGTTACAGTCACACTTCTTACACGAATCACCTGCACGAGTGGGGTTGCCATAGTAACCAGGTGCACACCTTAATGAAGGGGGAGGAGTTAGAGCCAGAACTGTTAATCAGCAGGCACATAACCAATTACATGACCTCTCCGCTATGGTACTGACCTTTCACAGTAATGTCCAACGTAACCATCCTGACACACACACCTCAGAGCCACACCCCTCACATCACAGTGTGTAGCAAAGCTAGACACACACACAGTAACAAATACACACACATTTATTTACTGACACTATTGCTCTTTGTCTTTATAAAGCAGAACACGTCAGATTCCTTACATCAAAAGAGCTGTAAGGAATTCTAAGTAAACAAGGATTTTGGGTAAAAGAGTGGTGGATTGTGGGTAACTATACTTGTTGGTCTCCGTGGCAACAGGGCATGCACATGGCCGACACTCGTGCTGTCCATCATGAGAAACCTGGAGAATGTAACCATCTTCACATCTCTCACAAAAATCTCCTGTACTGTGATCCTGGCAGTCCTGAAACACACACACACACACACACACACACACACACACACACACACACACACACACACACACACAATGTAAAGTGTTTATATGACTCCAGTGTAAAGATAAACAGGAAGTAAGTAATGAAAGAAGAAGCGACATACGATGCAGATTCCAGTGATGTCCTCACAATCCTGAGCATGACCTTTACAGTTACATGGCAAACAGGTGTGCTGTTCACTCATGAAGAACCCCTGATTACACACCTACATCACACACACACACACACACACACACACACACACACACACACACACACACACACACACACACACACACACACACACAGGGTTTAATGTATACAAATAAATTCGAATGGAATTCAATTTAACTGCTTTTACCTGCAGCCTTGGAATTTAGGAATTTGCGATAGGGATGTGTGTGTGTGTGTGTGTGTGTGTGTGTGTGTGTGTGTGTATATATAATCAGGATGCTGAGGAGAACACTACATAACTACATAATTCTTTATATTTACCTTTTGTTCTATGTTTATGTCAAGTCAAATCAGTCACGTCACCTTTATTGTCACATCACTACAGCACATGTGCACGGTGAGTGTAATTCTCGGGAGCGAGCTCCAGACATTACAGAACTATTCACATACAGTAGTTAAGAAACAGAAA
>NC_062526.1:29365939-29373439 GCF_022655615.1 Tachysurus fulvidraco
TCCTCAAACCCATCTCTGTAGTCACCTCTTACTGTCGCAGACGCTCTCACCCACAGAGCAGAGGTCACAATCCCAGTAACCCCATCTACCCTCCTCTGTAAGTCTCACACAGTGGGGGTAGGTGGGCTCTGGAATTGTCAGTCTGCGGTAAAGAAAGCTGATTTTATCTCTGCTTTAACTTCCCATTACTCCTTTGATTTTCTTGCTCTAACAGAGACCTGGACGTCCCCACAGAACGCTGCTACACCAGCTGCTCCATCCTCTGCCTATGCTTTCTCGCACTCACCATGAGAAACAGGCAGGGGTGGTGGTACAGGTTTATTGTTGTCATGGAGATGGTGCTTTACACCTCTCCTCTTCTCTCATTTAACCATCTCTTCTTTTGAATTTCATGCCATTTCAGTTACCTCTCCAGTCAACCTTGTTATCATTGTTGTCTACCGCCCTCCTGGTCCCCTAGGAGACTTCCTGGAAGAAATGGGCTCACTGCTTAGTGCTTTCCCTTCCGATAGCTCCCCCTGATGGTGCTTGGTGACTTCAACCTCCTCTCTGACAAGCTTCAATCTTCTTCCCTCCTGTCTCTTCTTGACTCATTCACCCTGAATGCACTGAATTGCGCTAGTGGCACAAACAGCATCTCAGAGCATGACGTCAGGAGGGCGTTGAACACCAGGAAGGCAGCAGGACCAGACGGCATTACAGGTCGGGTTCTGAAAGCCTGCGCTGACCAGCTAGCACCGGTGTTCACTAAGATATTCAACCAATGGTCTCCAACAGCCCTGTAGCTCTGACCTCAGTAATGATGAAGTGCTTCAAGAGACTTGTCAGAGACTCCATCACTGCATCACTACCAGACACACTGGATCCACTACAGTTCACGTACCACCAGAACCGCTCTACTGAGGACTCCATCGCTCATCTTCTCCACACCACGATGAGCCACCTGGACTACAGAAAAGGGAATTATGCAAAAATGCTGTTTGTGGACCACAGTTCAGCGTTTAACACCATAATTCCCTCCACGCTCACCTCTAAGTTGGAGGTACTTTTACTCAGCCTGCCGCTGTGTCAGTGGATCTCCAACTTCCTGAGAGACAGACCACAAGCCGTACAGGTGGACAAACACACATCATCCACCCTCACCCTCAGCACTGGAGCCCCCCAGGGTTGTGTTCTG
Source organism: Tachysurus fulvidraco (assembly GCF_022655615.1). NCBI lineage: Eukaryota > Metazoa > Chordata > Actinopteri > Siluriformes > Bagridae > Tachysurus > Tachysurus fulvidraco. The sequence goes on from NC_062526.1 coordinate 29,367,117, forward strand.
AGCCCCCTGCAGTACTCACTGTACACTTATGACTGTGTGGCCACTTCCAACTCCACCACCATCATCAAGTTTGCTGATGACACTGTTGTGGTGGGCCTGATCTCCAACAACGGCGAGACGGCCTACCTACAGGAGACTAAAAACCTGGAGAGATGGTGCCAGGAGAACAATCTTCTTCTGAACATCAGAAAGACTAAAGAGTCGATAGTGGACTTCAGCACAAAGCAGGAGCGGTCATAGCAACTGCTAAACATCAACGGGACCCGAGTGGAGAGAGTGGACAGTTTCCGATACCTGGGTGTCCACATCACACAGGACCTGTCTTGGTCCTGTCACATCAACACCCTGGTGAAGAAGGCCCGGCAGTGTCTGTACCACCTGAGATGCTTAAGGGACTTCAAACAACCCTCTCTGGTGCTAAAGACTTTCTACACCTGCAACATTGACAGCGTCCTGACGGGTAACATCACTTCCTGGTTGGGGAACAGCACCATGCAGGACAGGCGAGTCCTCCAGAGGGTGGTGCGGTCAGCTGAACGTACCATCCACATTGAGCTCCCTGACCTGTAGGACATCTACAGCACGTGGTGCAGGACCAGAGCCAGAAGATTGTAATAGGATCTCAGCATCACAACAATGGTCTCTTTTCTTTGTTGTGTTCAGGGAAACACTTCTGCTCCCTGAAAACAAACACAGAGAGAACGAGGAGAAGCTTCTTCCTGCAGACCATTCGGAGTCTAAACCAGGAAACACCCAGGATCTGGACTTCTCCCTCCATCCTCACTGTTTTTCTGCACAGCACAGTGCCACGTTACACACTTTATACACAACAAACTGCACATAGACAATCATCAAAATCATTGGACAATCATTAAAATCATACGTTTTTATGGTTTTCAACCCTCCTTCCCCAGCTACAGACATGTGAGACACTAACAGACACTAACTTTCAGCATAGGGGGACACGGTGGCTTAGTGGTTAGCACGTTCGCCTCACACCTCTAGGGTTGGGGGTTCGATTCCCACCTCCACCTTGTGTGTGTGGAGTTTGCATGTTCTCCCCGTGCCTCGGGGGTTTCCTCCGGGTACTCCGGTTTCCTCCCCCGGTCCAAAGACATGCATGGTAGGTTGATTGGCATCTCTGGAAAATTGTCTGTAGTGTGTGAGTGACTGAGAGTGTGTGTGTGTGTGTGAATGAGAGTGTGTGTGTGCCCTGTGATGGGTTGGCACTCCGTCCAGGATGTATCCTGCCTCGATGCCCGATGACGCCTGAGATAGGCACAGGCTCCCCGTGACCCGAGAAGTTCAGATAAGCGGTAGAAAATGAATGAATGAATGAACTTTCAGCATCTCACTCTTACTCGCCGCAACCTCCATTCTGTCTCCCGTTCTTCTGGCACTCTTTCATCTCTTCCTGATCCTGGCTCCTTTTCCTCCTCACCACCTTTGCACTTTCCTCTCCTCTATTTCCTCAACCATGGACTTTCTCTGTTCTCTGTCCACTAAACCCAAGAAGACTTCTTGTTCTGCTCCTTGGCTGTCAGATGTGTTGGGCAACAATTGAGGAGCGCTAAGATCATCAGAAAGAATGTGGAAGAAATCACAAATCGATGCAGATCTTACCGTAATCTCCTGGCCAAGTTCTCCTCAGATGTAACTTCTGCACAACATCATCGCTTCCCTACTCAACCCTCCACCTGCTTAATCCTCCCTGACTGCAGAAGACTTTGAGAAGATTGAGAAGATCTGCTGGACCTTCACTTCTGCCCCGACTGCACCTACATCTCACAGTCAGGATTCCCCACTCCTTCATTGTTGCATTTCTCAACCATAGCAGCCGAAGAGATTTTACAACACATCCGGTCTCGAAATCCTACCACCTGCCCATTGGATCCAGTCCCTTCCACTATGCTCCAGACCATCTCACAAGACCTTCTGCCATTCATCACCATGATCATCAATGGATTCCTAACATCTAGTCATGTACCAACTACTTTCAAAAAGCAAGGGTTGATCTCATCCATAAGAAACCTCCTCTGGATCAGACATCAGTAACTACAGACCAGTATCACATCTATCTGGTATGGTTTGATACGGTCAACCACAAGACTCTCTTGTCCACCCTCAGGAGTCTTGGAATTTGCAGATCAGAATGAGAATGTTTTGCTTCCTACCTGGAAGGTCACTCGTATCTGCTGTCACGGAAGTGACATCTGCTCCACACAGACTCTCCACTGGCGTCCCAAAAGGCTCAGTACTTGGTCCTCTTCTTTTCTCCCTGTATACTCACTCTCTTGGTGAAGTTATTTCCTCACACAGGTTCTCTTACCACTGCTATGCTGATGATACTCAACTGTTCTTCTCCTTCCCACCCTCAGATGCCACAGCTTCTGTTCGGAACTCAGCATGTCTGGCAGAAATATCATCATGGATGACTGCTCATCAGTTAAAGCTCAATCCTAGCAAAACTGAACTTCTGATCATCAGGTGATTCATCCCCAGGTCATGACCTTACTATATCCTTGCACAATAATCTGATCTCCCCTTCAGCTCACAACCTTGGTGTAACCATGGACAATCAACTATCCTTTTCCTCACATGTTGCTAATGTGACACGCTCATTTTGAGTCTTACTCTATGGCATTAGAAGGATTTAGCTATTTTTGTCCACAGAGGCTGCTCAAGTACTCTCAACACTGGACTTCTGCAGCTCTCTCTATCAGCTCTACATATGAACACAATTCATCTTCTGCAAATAATCCTAAATGCAGCTGAGACTTGTCTTCAACCTGCATAAGTTCTCCACACCACCACAATGCTGTGTTCCTCCTCTGGCTCCTGTAGCTGAACACATCAGAGCTAAACACTGATGCTGGCCTACAAAGCCAAAACCAGACCATCTCCCTCTTACCCCAAAGCCCTCATCACTCCTCACACTGCACCTCACACCCTCAGATCTACAGCACTGTCCCACTGGTCCCACCATCTCTCAGGGTAAGAGGGAAGTTTACTACAAGACTCTGTTCTGTTCTGCACCGAGGGGGTGGGATGAACTTCACCAAGGGGTCCAGACAGCTGAGAACACTTTGAACAGTGTTTTAGACTCATGGTATCTTAAGTCTATAACCTAGTGAACAAGAGTTAATGTATTCACTTACAATGAACTTGAGACTTAAAAGCAATTTTGCACTCGTGTTCGTGCACTCGTAGTCTGCTGGAAACGCTGGACATCTAAATGTAATCTCAACAATAAAGTGATGTTTTGATTTTTATGATTCCACATAATTTGTCTCTCTCTCTCTCTCTCACACACACACACACACACACACACACACACACACACACACACACACACACACACACACACGCATATCTTTGTGTGTCCTACATGCAGAAATGTGAGAAGCTGTTTACGGCTTGTGAGATGGTGAACAGCCGCGCTGTTATTCCATAGGATCACACACACACACACACACACACACACACACACACACACACACACACACACACACACACACACACATAGAGCCACATAGCATTTATATGTTAAAGTTAACTTTAGTGCTGTAGTGTCAGTTCTTTGTGTCAAGTTAAACCTGTGTGTGCAAAGAGAAATGCCTTGTAGTTTTGTTATAGTTTCAGTCTTATGAAAGATATTACCATTTTTACTAGCAAAGCTGTTATTATGGGCTGTGACAGTGAAAGGAATGTGTGTGCTGTTAAATGTTTTTTTACCCTGGAACGCAAGACACACTGAAAGATAACACACACACACACACACACACACACACACACACACACACACACACACACACACACACACACACACACATATGTGTAATGCACGATTGTATCTGCATTCCAGTGTTAATCAAATAAATATTTCTGTTAGTGTGGGGGTCAGTGAGAGAGAATTATAAGTAAGTGTGTGTGTGTGTGTGTGTGTGAGTTTTTACTGATATGTGGTGAGTTTGTCCAGATGTGTTGTTTACCACTGGCTAAAATTACCAACATAATCTCACACACATACACACATGAAAATACACACAATTTAAGTGTGTGATCACAGTGTTTCCTGCATCCGCTGGGAATTCTGGGAAAACAAGCTCTGATCCAAGCCAGATGTCGAGAGAGAGAGCACGCGAGAGAGAGAGAGAGAGAGAGAGAGAGAGAGAGAGAGAGAGAGAGAGAGAGAGAGAGAGAGAGAGAACGAGAGAGCGAGAGAGAGAGTGCGAGTGAAAGAAAGAAAGTGAGTCTGACTGTTAGCTCCTGGTCAATGTGTCCGTTCTGTCAGTATGTGTGTGTGTGTGTGTGTGTGTGTGTGTGTGTGTGTATGTGTGTGTATGTGTGTGTGTGTGGGCCAGTGTATGTGTGCTCCTGTAGTAAGACAGTGACCATTGACCCAGCAGATCCTGTCCATATCTGTCTGAGAGCCTGTATGTGTGTGTGCGTGTGTGTGTGTGTGTGTGTGTGTGTGTGTGTGTGTGTGTGTGTGTGTGTGTGTTCTTACGGTTTTTAAACCCCTAAGGGCCTGCAGGACATCTACAGCAAAAAAGGTCCAGCACTGTGTCATCAATCTTGTCCTGCTCCCTTATTTGCTACACTTTAACATAAACAGCACAATGTAGTGCACTAACACAGAGTCCACTGACATTACGGGTTACTGCTGCTGCCATCTGGTGGTGAGACTCTGCAGTCACACTTAAATTACATTTTTAGCTTGTTAGTGCTTATAGAGTTATTTGTGAGAGTTAGTGTTTGTGTAAGTTAGTGTTTGTGTAAGTTAGTGTTTGTGTGAGTTAGTGTTTGTGTAAGTTAGTGTTTGTGTGAGTTAGTGTTTGTGTGAGTTAGTGTTTGTGTAAGTTAGTGTTTGTGTAAGTTAGTGTTTGTGTAAGTTAGTGTTTGTGAGAGTTAGTGTTTGTGTAAATTAGTGTTTGTGTGAGTTAGTGTTTGTGTAAGTTAGTGTTTTGTGGCGCGATCGTGTTTGTGCGCGCTCGTGGATTTGTGTGCGTTCGTGGTTTGTGTGCGTTAGTGTGTGTGTAATTTTAAGTGTTTTTTTTGGTACGTTCGTGTTTGTTGCGTTAGTGTTTGATGTGCGTTAGTGTTTGTGTAAGTTCGTGTTGTGTGTCGTTCGTGTTTGTGCGCGCTCGTAGTTTGTGCTGTTTCGTGTTTGTGTGCCGTTCGTGTTTGTGCGTGTTAGTGTTTGTGTGCGTAGCTGTTTGTGTGCAGTTCAGTGTTTGTGTGCGTTAGTGTATTGTGCGTGTTCAGTGTTTGTGTGCGTTCGTGTTTGTTGTCGAGTTCGTGTTTGTCGTGTTCGTGTTTGTGTGCGTTCGTGTTTGTTGTGAGATAGTGTTTGTGAGTGTTAGTGTTTGTGTGAGTTAGTGTTTGTGTGAGTTAGTGTTTGTGTGAGTTAGTGTTTGTGTAAGTTAGTGTTTGTGTGAGTTAGTGTTTGTGTGAGTTAGTGTTTGTGTGAGTTAGTGTTTGTGTGAGTTAGTGTTTGTGTGAGTTAGTGTTTGTGAGTGTTAGTGTTTGTGTGAGTTAGTGTTTGTGTGAGTTAGTGTTTGTGTAATTTAGTGTTTGTGTGAGTTAGTGTTTGTGAGAGTTAGTGTTTGTGTGAGTTAGTGTTTGTGTGAGTTAGTGTTTGTGTGAGTTAGTGTTTGTGTAATTTAGTGTTTGTGTAATTTAGTGTTTGTGTAATTTAGTGTTTGTGTAAGTTAGTGTTTGTGTGAGTTAGTGTTTGTGTAATTTAGTGTTTGTGAGAGTTACTGTTTGTGTAAGTTAGTGTTTGTGTGAGTTAGTGTTTGTGTAAGTTAGTGTTTGTGTGAGTTAGTGTTTGTGAGAGATAGTGTTTGTGTAAGTTAGTGTTTGTGTAAGTTAGTGTTTGTGTAAGTTAGTGTTTGTGTGAGTTAGTGTTTGTGTAATTTAGTGTTTGTGTGAGTTAGTGTTTGTGTGAGTTAGTGTTTGTGTGAGTTAGTGTTTGTGTGAGTTAGTGTTTGTGTAAGTTAGTGTTTGTGAGAGATAGTGTTTGTGTAAGTTAGTGTTTGTGTAAGTTAGTGTTTGTGAGAGATAGTGTTTGTGTAATTTAGTGTTTGTGTAAGTTAGTGTTTGTGTGAGTTAGTGTTTGTGTAAGTTAGTGTTTGTGTGAGTTAGTGTTTGTGTAAGTTAGTGTTTGTGTGAGTTAGTGTTTGTGTAAGTTAGTGTTTGTGAGAGTTAGTGTTTGTGTGAGTTAGTGTTTGTGTGAGTTAGTGTTTGTGTGAGTTAGTGTTTGTGAGAGTTAGTGTTTGTGTAAGTTAGTGTTTGTGTGAGTTAGTGTTTGTGAGAGT
>NC_062526.1:29385939-29395939 GCF_022655615.1 Tachysurus fulvidraco
CACACACATACACACACACATTACACACACATACAGTTTCTGACATTAGCAACATTTAATATTTGTGTCATAAACAGGAAGTGACATCACGTGTTTATCTGAAGACTGGAGAAATAGCTGTGTGTGTGTGTGTGTGTGTGTGTGTGTGTGTGTGTGTGTGTGTTTATATGTTGGAGATTATCAAAATACAAGCTGGGATGTTGCCTAGAAACTGCAGGAGAGAGGAAGCACACACACACACATACACACACACACTCACAAATATACACCCAAACACTGTGTTCACATAAACACAACACATTTGCAGCAAGCTCAGCACAACTCACAGTCTGGTTACCCTGTGTGTGTGTGTGTGTGTGTGTGTGTGTGTGTGTGTGTGTGTGTGTGAGAGAGAGAGAGAGGGAGGGGTGTGTGTTCATGGCCATCTGTGCTCAGACACACCCAGAAATTAAGGAGACACGACAGGGACAAGGTTGTGTTCAGACTTGGTGTTAAGATCAGTCTCAGTCTGATCCAGAGGGTAGAGTCAGACACAGAACCGAGACAGAACTGATAGACCTGGTACTGTGTGTTTAACACACCTAACACACCCAACACACCTAACACACCTAACACACCCAACACACCTAATGCACCTAACACACATAACGCACCTAACACACCCAACACACCTAACACACCTAACACACCTAAAGCACCTAACACACATAACACACCTAATGCACCTAACACACCTAACACACATAACACACCTAAAGCACCTAACACACATAACACACCTAACACATCCAACACACCTAACACACCTAACACACCTAACACACATAACACACCCAACACACCTAACACACCTAAAGCACCTAACACACCCAACGCACCCAACACACCTAACACACATAACACACCTAACACACATAACACACCTAACACACATAACACACCTAACACACCTAACACACCTAACACACCTAACACACCTAACACACATAACATACATAACACACCTAACACACCTAACACACCTAACACACCTAACACACCTAACACACCTAACACACCTAACACACCTAACACACCTAACACACCTAACCACCAATCCTAAACTGAGTGTTTATATTTAAGTTGGTGTTTCCTAATGAAACCCACAGGTGATTGGATCAGTTATGAATCATGAACATTAGCTGTCAGTTATATTTATGTGCAGTTTGTTCGATCAGCACATTTACTCTGTGTCCAACAATCACACAAACTAAGAATTAATAACAATTTGAGAGACATGAGAAGATGTGAAAGACTAATGTGTCAGACTTGTTTGTCTAGAATTTGCATTGCAAACAGAATCTGACATCATCATCAGTCACACTTCTGTCTCCACATTTCATCTCAATATCCACACATTCAGCATTAGGGCCTTACTGATGGTAGACAAGATGAGACAGAGAGACAGAAGGGTATAGAGAATGAGACAGAGAGACAGACAGGTGTAGAGAATGAGACAGAGAGACAGACAGGTGTAGAGAATGAGACAGAGAGACAGACAGGTATAGAGAATGAGACAGAGAGACAGACAGGTGTAGAGAATGAGACAGAGAGACAGACAGGTGTAGAGAATGAGACAGAGAGACAGACAGGTATAGAGAATGAGACAGAGAGACAGACAGGTGTAGAGAATGAGACAGAGAGACAGACAGGTGTAGAGAATGAGACAGAGAGACAGACAGGTGTAGAGAACGAGACAGAGAGACAGACAGGTGTAGAGAATGAGACAGAGAGACAGACAGCTGTAGAGAACGAGACAGAGAGACAGACAGGTGTAGAGAACGAGACAGAGAGACAGACAGCTATAGAGAATGAGACAGAGAGACAGACAGCTATAGAGAACGAGACAGAGAGACAGACAGCTATAGAGAATGAGACAGAGAGACAGACAGTTATAGAGAATGAGACAGAGAGACAGACAGGTATAGAGAATGAGACAGAAAGACAGACAGGTATAGAGAATGAGACAGAGAGACAGACAGGTATAGAGAATGAGACAGAGAGACAGACAGGTATAGAGAATGAGACAGAGAGACAGACAGGTGTAGAGAATGAGACAGAGAGACAGACAGGTGTAGAGAATGAGACAGAGAGACAGAGTTAAATCCCAACACACTAACACAAACTGCAGAACAACAAACACACAAATAACAGAAGTGAAGAAGTTTACTTCCTGTGAGGTTCCCTTTAGATCACAGCACATTCAGTATGTAGTCACTAGACCAGAAGATTAAAACCTCTTCACTCTTTATACACAACTCCTATTTATTCACTGCAGTAACACAAACAAAAGGACACACACACACACACACACACACACACACACACACACACACACACACACACACACACACACACACACACACACACACACACACACAACAGAGCAGGTTATCTGCACATATGTGTGTGTGTGTGTGTGTGTGTGTGTGTGTGTGTCCTTCCTACTTCCACACCCACTCTGTACCCTGTGTGTTCTGCAGTTCCTGACAGAGTTTGGACACCAGGTCTGCTGAATGTTACACTTTTACAAACATAAAACTCTCACATTTAGTTTGTAAAAGCTGTTCATTAAAATCCTTCATAAAAACCTGAACATTTTCAATCTAGTTAAAGTGTCCATCATTCATCAAACACAAGACCGCGTGGTGACGTCAGACAAATCGAATTATATAAAAGTTGTGTATTTTTACTTTAAATTGCAGTTAAATATCTTTACAGCCTCAAGTGGACGATTTCACCATTTTAGCAGCAAGCTGTCGATCTCTATTGTTTCCTTCGGATGTTAAACTCGGTCCCTTTAGACCACACTCAATGCTTATTGGCCCGTTTCGAGAAAATCAGTTGAGAGCAAGTCGCTGATTGGCTGGTTTGTAATGTGTGACGTCACCGTGGCCGCGCTCTGGGCGTTGGACTCGGGCTGGATCTTCATCACTAAAAGATTTTCTCCACGGCGGGGATTTAATTCTGCACCGAGCCGAAGGGTTTGAGTCGGATCCCCGCTCCAGTCTTATATATCTGTGTTTTCCTCCAGAGGAGATTATTCTAGAGCAGGGGGGCTGTTTGTGTACGCGCTTTGGGTTCTTTGTTGGAGAGAGAGAGAGAGAGAGAGAGAGAGAGAGAGAGAGAGAGAGAGAGAGAGAGAGACAGACAGACAGACAGACAGACAGACAGACAGACAGAGAGGTAAAGATGGGAGCGCAATCATCTAAATCGGAAACCCTGGCTGAGGCTGAAGCAGCGGTTGGATCTCCATCTAAAGCCAACGGACAGGTAAGAAGAGCTTCATGAACTATTGCACGTATTGTGTGTTCATCACGTGCGCTCAGGATGAAGAGGTGCTGGGGGGTGGGGAGGGAGTTGGAATGCTGGGTTCTCACGCACACTTAGGGTTCCTCAAGGGTTCTTTTAGATGACTCAAGCTTTCTTGGAACTTTCAAAAGAGTTTACGGAGAGGAACAAACCGCTTAGGGTTCTAGATTTAATGGACTCCGTGTGTGTGTGTGTGTGTGTGTTTGTGTGTGTTTGTGTGTGTGTGTGTGTGAGAGAGAGAGAGTCAGCAGCTCTTTTGTCTTCATGGCTGGTTGCAGTTGCAGCCCGGTGACTGTGTGCAGGTTCAACAACGGAGATTCATTATTTTAACTTTATTTAGAATTTAAGGGCAACAACAAAAGAGGTTCAGAGTTCACCACGCCTAACCCCCCCCCCCCCACCACACACACAGAGAGCTTTGAGCCGCCGCCACCACCGTTTGGTGTTTCATCTGCATTCATGTGGACTGATGGAGAAAAGCCGTCAGTGCAGCGCCTCCTGGTGGTCATTGGCTTTCCTGCAGCCTCCAGTAACACAACAGTCGTTACTGATTTAACTGAAGTAATAAACAGTTGTGTGCATATTAGTGTATATTAGTGCATATTAGTGCATATTAGTGCATATTAGTGTATATTAGTGCATATTAGTGTATATTAGTGCATATTAGTGCATATTAGTGTATATTAGTGTATATTAGTGCATATTAGTGTATATTAGTGTATATTAGTGCATATTAGTGTATATTAGTGTATATTAGTGCATGTTAGTGCATATTAGTGTATATTAGTGCATATTAGTGCATATTAGTGCATATTAGTGTATATTAGTGCATATTAGTGTATATTAGTGCATATTAGTGTATATTAGTGCATATTAGTGTATATTAGTGTATATTAGTGCATATTAGTGCATATTAGTGTATATTAGTGCATATTAGTGTATATTAGTGTATATTAGTGCATGTTAGTGCATATTAGTGTATATTAGTGCATATTAGTGCATATTAGTGCATATTAGTGTATATTAGTGTATATTAGTCCACACACGAGCTCGAAACGAAAAGTGACTGATATAAATCAACTGTGTGTCAAATCTACTTTGATTTACAATGAAAGAAATATAAAGAGCAAAAGTAATATTTTGTTCATTTTAAATATAGATGAGAGTAATCATGACTTTTGCTGATTTCACCCCCTGGTGTGAGGTCCTACACGGAGGAGGTGACACTTAAACATATAAAACAATAAAAAGCTTCTTTTATTATAACGTGATGTACAGAAACATCATGTAAATATGCAGGAAACATCACAATCTCACTCTGGATATATTTTCTGATCTGTCCATTGGGCCCCGTGATGGTCAGTACCTCCGTCCCCCAGGATAGCCGTCAGGTTACCTCTGACCCTGAGTAGAATAAGGGCTGATGGATGGAGAGAAGGATATTTGACTCTGTGTCATAAGCAGCACCATCAGAACCTTCCAGAATGCTGGATAGAAATGCTGAAGTTTTTTATTAGAGTTTTGATGATGTTTCTGTTTTCTCAAACAAACAGACATGGGACAAGGCTAAGTGGGAGGGGCCGGAATTCAAATGAAGGGGTGGAGTCATGTCTATTGGGGCCTCAGATACACTCAGCGTTGTGTTCTGTGTGTTAATGTTGTGTGCGTTTAATAGGAGAACGGCCATGTGAAGGTGAACGGAGACGCAGCAGAGGTGAAGGAGGAGGTGCAGGTGAATGGGACTGCTGCAGCTGAGGGAGAGCAGGAGGCAAAGCAAGAGAAGGAGGGTGGAGATGAAGCTGAGGCCACACCCACTGAAAAAGAGGGAGAAGAAGGAGAGAAAGAAAACGATGCAGCAGATGAATCTGTCCCTGTTACGGCTGCTGATGATGAGAAACCATCCACCAGTGAGGAGACACCAAAGAAAAAGAAGAAGCGTTTTTCCTTCAAAAAGTCCTTCAAGCTGAGTGGCTTCTCCTTCAAGAAAAACAAGAAGGAGGCAGGAGATGGAGGGGAACAGGAGGAGAAGAAAACAGAGGAAGAGGAGGAGAAGAAAACAGAGCAAGAGGAGGAGAAGAAAACAGAGGGAGGAGAGGAGGTGAAGAAGGAAGAGGAAGAAGGTGAAGCAGCTGCCGCTGATGAGACCAAAGCTGAGGAGGAGAAAAAAGAAACAGAAGAAGTGGAGAAAAAAGAAGAGGAGAAAACAGAGGGGAAAGATGAGAAGAATGTGGAGGAGCCAAAGGTGGAGGAGAAAGTGGAGGATCTGAAGGCAATGGAGGCAGAGCAAAAAGAGGAGAAATCGGAGGAAGGGAATCTGATAACACAGAAGGAAGTGAAGACGGAGGATGAACCTGTTGTAGTTGCTTCACCTGTTCAACAAGAGGCACTGAGCAAAGATGAAGCAGAGGAAGTGGCTACAGCTGAGCAGGAAACGGCTCAAACAGCTGAAGCTGGAGGAGCAGAGTAACACACACACGTGCACTAACTCACACACACACACACACACACACACACACACACACACACACACACACACGTGCACTAACTCTCACACACACACACACACACACACACACACACACACACACACACACACACACACACACACGTGCACTAACTCACACACACACACACACACACACACACACACACACACGTGCACTAACTCACACACACACACACACACACACACACACACACACACACACACACACACACACGAGCACTAACTCACACACACACACACACACACACACACACACACACACACACACACACACACACACACACACACACACACACGTGCACTAACTCACACACACACACACACACACACACACACACACACACACACACACACACACACACACACACTCACACACACTCTCACTCACACACACACACACACACACACACACACACACACACACACACACACACACACACACACGTGCACTAACTCACACACACGTGCACTAACTCACACACACACACACACACACACACACACACACACGTGCACTAACTCACACACACTCTCACTCACACACACACACACACACACACACACACACACACACACACACACACACACACACACACACACACGTGCACTAACTCACACACACGTGCACTAACTCACACACACACACACACACACACACACACACACACACACACACACACACACGGTATGTCCTGTTTTGTTTTTTCAGTGGGGTTATATTTAATCAGCCAATCACAAACTTCCTGAGGTGATGAACCACTAAACCTGCACTAAAGTTATAAAACTAAAATTATTTTAATCACATGATTCTGTCTTATGATTGGCTGAATAAGTTTAACCCAAGCCCCGCCCACCCTCGACCCTAAGAAACACACACACACACACACACACACACACACACACACACACACACACACACACACACACACACACACACACACGCACCCCTTCAGGCTGTTACCTTGTTATATGTAATATTTTTGGCTATTGTTTAATAAAAAATTAAGGCCCCCCCCCCATCAGCAAGTGGGCTGAGCTAAACAGATTAAATATAATAATAATTTACCTTTTTTAAAACCCAGTATTAACTGTTTTATCATTTTTTATTAAATAAAAGTAGAGGTTTAAGTGCATGCCTGTGGGAGGGGTCTGTGAGGACAGGTACACAAGTGGGCGGAGCCAACTCTTAAGACCAAAAGTCTTCAGTAAACACTAAACTAATTTTTAACTGAAATTTTTACAATCTCAACTGGTATTGTGTGTGTGTGTGTGTGTGTGTGTGTGTGTGTGTGTGTGTGTGTGGAAATTAAAATGTGTAATTATGTACAGGAGGGAGGTTTAAACTGTGATTATTGTACAAATAATTGAAGAAAATCAAGGCACATACTGCTCTTTTACCACCAGGCCTTTTTTGTAAAATAAATAAAATGTAAAATTCCTCCTTAAGGGATTTTGAACTCAAGCTGTGACTGTTTCTACTGTGGTTTGGTCTTTTACATAAATACGTCTGATGCATTCTCTTCTTTCCCTTTTGCTCTTTTCCACTTTGTAAATACTGGAGAAGGTTTTTTTTTTTTTGACTGGTTTGAGATGAAATGTAATTTTTGCATACACACTTTTCGGCTGGAGGTGATGGGGCTGGAGGTGATGGGGCTGGAGGTGATGGGGCTCATGTGACACACTAAAGCTAAATAAATGGTTCAAAAGTTCAACCCTTCTAAAGTCTGTCTTTTAAATGGTTCCCACATGACTGTCATGTTAGTGCCAATGAAGAGGGGGTGCTTTTATTTTTACACACAACACTGCAATATAATATACATAAATATAAAGTTATCGTATCTGTATAAACTAAAGGACAAACTGGTGTAGAAAGGACATTATTTACATATTTCCTGTCCAGAGACACACAAATGAGGACGAGGTTCACTTCTCAGTCTGGTTCCTCTCGAGGTTCCTCATCATCTCAGGGAGCTTTTCTTCTCCATCATCACCTCAGGATTGATCATTAGAGATAAATGTTAGAGATAAATAATCATTTTTCTTCTGTTTCTAAACTTCTGTAAATGCTTAAAAGTACGATACAAATAAATTATAACTAATTAACAAACACACACAAACACACACAAACAAACACACACACACATTACTGTGATGAACATTTAACACTGCTGTAATGCAGAAAAGCTCAGCAGGGTTGTTAGGACTAGATCTCAAACTCTCCCTACACACAAACACACACACACAGACACACACACACACACCTTCAGACCAGATTCACACTAACACCCAATTCTCCACCCAACACACTGTAGTTAATCCGTGAAAGTAAAATGTAAATCTGAGTGTCCTGCATTACATCATCCTTCATTACATCATCCTTCATTACATCATCCTGCATTACATCATCCTGCATGTACATCAATGCAGTCCAAGTAACAATAAAATCGAACACTAACTTTTCCTAGTTTTATTTCTGGAATTCTATTCTAGTTTATTTGTATAGCGCTTTTTATAATTGACAGATATATAAATGTGTTTGTATTTATTATTTATTTATTATTTATTTATCCCCAATGAACAAGTCTGAGGTGACTCAGGTGACTGTGGGGAGGAAAAACTCCCTTAGATGGTAAAGGAAGGAACCTTGAGAGGAACCAGACTTAAAGGGGAACCTCATCCTCATCTGGGTGACACTGGGGTGTGATTATATAACCTCATCCTCATCTGGGTGACACTGGGGGTGTGATTATATAACCTCATCCTCATCTGGGTGACACTGGGGGTGTGATTATATAACCTCATCCTCATCTGGGTGACACTGGGGGTGTGATTATATAACCTCATCCTCATCTGGGTGACACTGGGGGTGTGATTATATAACCTCATCCTCATCTGGGTGACACTGGGGGTGTGATTATATAACCTCATCCTCATCTGGGTGACACTGGGGGTGTGATTATATAACCTCATCCTCATCTGGGTGACACTGGGGGTGTGATTATATAACCTCATCCTCATCTGGGTGACACTGGGGGTGTGATTATATAACCTCATCCTCATCTGGGTGACACTGGGGGTGTGATTATATTCTTTCTACTTTTAATTGAAATATAAGTAAAGCTTTACATCAATATAGCAACATGCTAATTACATCCCATAATAACCACACATATAAACAAAAATATAAAACAGCTTTAATATTCGAGTTTAGCAAAAATATCATTGGTCATTATATGTGGTAACATGACATCCCACACCTAGGGTCAGGGTCCAGGTCAAGGTCAGGGTCAAGGTCAAGGTCAAGGTCAGGGTAACCCTAAAACTTTCTATAAACAACATCAAAAACAGAAACAGGAAAAAACAAGAAAATCAACAGCACCACCTGCTGGACCTGCTGTAGCATCACAACAGAACAGACACACACACACACACACACACACACACACACACACACACACACACACACACACCTTTAGTAATACATATAACGAATGTGAGAGATTGTGTACGCCCCCTGCTGGTAATCTCAGGTGTTGCAGTTCTGTTCTGCGTATGTGTTTGGTCTCCAGTCTCCAGTTCTAGGAAAATACTCTCCGTACTTGTGGAAGGAGACGATCATGACACGGTCAGTGGTGTAAACCCCTGTGTCAGCTCCCCCACCCCCATCACCATACCCCCATACCCCACCTGCACCGTATGACATCATTTGAACTCACTAAATAAAACGGGGCTTACTTGAGCAGCTCCATTATGGCGAGTACAATGTCATTAATGTAGCAGAATCCAGACGCTTCACCACACCAGCTACACACACACACATACACACACGAACACACACACACACACTCTCACTCTCTCACTCATCTCCTACCGCTTATCCGAACTTCTCGGGTCACGGGGAGCCTGTGCCTATCTCAGGTGTCATCGGGCATCGAGGCAGGATACACCCTGGACGGAGTGCCAACCCATCACAGGGCACACACACACTCTCATTCACACACACACACTCACACACTACGGACAATTTTCCAGAGATGCCAATCAACCTACCATGCATGTCTTTGGACCGGGGGAGGAAACCGGAGTACCCGGAGGAAACCCCCGAGGCACAGGGAGAACATGCAAACTCCACACACACAAGGT
>NC_062526.1:29400939-29408439 GCF_022655615.1 Tachysurus fulvidraco
AAATATGTTGCTGTTATTGGGAAGAAAACATGAATTATTTACTATTTATGTCTCCAAACCTAAGCTGCACTAACTGCATGCACTCACCACAGGCACCACCCATCACCTACAGCATTTACAAACCACACATCACTGCTGATGAAGCATGATTCTGGAACTTATCGCAAGAACCTCATTTGTTTGATAGGATTTCATGAGAATGAGGAAGGTCTTGTGTTTCTACGTAGGGCTTAAGGTTTTAATTGAAGTCCATGGTTCTGGAAAAGGTTCCTGCCATGGAAGAGCCTAATGAATTGAATGAATTACAGACGTGCTGCAGAACCTGATTCTCACACCCCCTGGAGCCGTGTGTGTCTGTGTGTGTGTGTGTGTGTGTGTGTGTGTGTATATATACCTGACAGTGATAATTCCCCATGTTGACTCTCACAATCTCGGATGAGAAATGAACCTTGTTCATTTCCTTCAGCCTGAAGGAGCTTCTCTGCATCCAGACGCTTTGTATCAGGAAAATACCACCTACACACACACACAGACACACACACACACACACACACACACACACACACACACACACACACACACACACACACAGAAGATAAGATAATACAAACCCTGAAATCACACTTTACACACAATTGAAAACAATATCCCATAATGTACCGCAGCATGTAAAGAAGGTGTGTGTGTGTGTGTGTGTGTGTGTGTGTGTGTGTGTGTGTGTGTGTGTGTGTGTGTGTGGTACAGTGTGATTTATGACACACAGAGATAAAAACACACACAAATGTTTAACCGAGAGAAAAATTACTTCCTGATTTGGTGTAGATCATTTACACACTTCAGCCCTCAAAGACACACACACACACACACACACACACACACACACACACACACACAAACACACAAAATGAACTTTCAGTACTTCTTTTACTGCACATTAAACTAATTAAGAATTGGTCTTTGTTTAATTATTTATGAAAAGATCTGTGACACTTTGACACTCAGTAAAGTTTTATCTCATGAGTCCAATGGTGAGGGAACAAATACTTCTATAAGTTAATAACAGAAACTCTCCTCTGTGTCAGACTGGATTTATACTCCATTACACCCATAGTGATTTAACTCTGTCCTTAAAAACAGAACATTTCATCTGTGTATTATTAGGGTTAATAAACTGAGTTAATGAACTGTTGGAATAGAAACACCTTTCATTCTAGTTTCTAGGGAATGACTCAGTAGCTTCTGATTTGGACATTTCCCTGTGTTGAGCTAAACTCTACAAATCACTGTAATCAACACATTGTCTGTTAACAGAAACACGACTGGAGAATCAGACGAGTGTGATTTAAAGACCAGACCACATGGATCTGATCGCAGAGGCACTAACACACTAAATTAGCCATGTTATGAGCTTCAAGAGCGCAGATCAGAACCAAGGAATTATTTTACAGTCAGAGATTTTGGGCCGAAAATTGCACATTGTACATGAGTTTAAATAAATACAGCAATAAAACGGCATATAATTATTATTATTACTCTATCATTATTATTTATACACACACATATATATATTACCGCTCTGCGTGGAGGCTCTCGAGCGGTGCCACGTAGTTGGCCGGTATGTAGCCCTGTGTGTCGGTGGTAATTCCGGTCAGCGCTCGAGCGACCCACCAGTCCGGACTGGTCTGATCTACAACCTCGAGCTGATCCCCGGCACGGAAGCTCAGGTCCTCGGTGGTGCGCGCGGTGTAATCCCACAGTGCGGTATACACGCGCGCAGAAGGCGGAGAGGGTAAAGGGGGCAATGCGCGCGACACCGGATCCTCCGACTTAGCTGTGTGGTTGTCGCGGGGTTGAGCAGGTTTCTTCTGATAACATGGGCACACCGTGAGGCAGCACGTAACCATGCGCTGCCACACGTCCGACAGTTGGACCGACATGTTTACCCGAAATCACGGACCAATGCGATTATACACCAACAAAAGAAAATGATTATTAAACGGACTCGACCACGGAGAGCACGCGCTCCATTTTGTGTTTTTTTTCATACACTCTTTAACAGGTATTAATCCTAACTGAAAATTATCCGGTGAACCGCAAACCCTTTGAGCCACGCGTGGAATGAACGGAGTCCGAAGGCCGTGAAACGCACGAGATTGTAAGATTGTATTGTTTCCCGTTAAACTGGCAGAGTTTCCTCATGAGTCAGAGAGAAAAACAGGTGAAACTCTGAACTACAAAAACAGGCTGTACCTGTTGAGGTGATTAACACACACACACACACACACACACACACACACACACACACACACACACACACACACACACACACACACACACACACACACACAAACCCGCATGCGTCTCACAACATGGAATGTACGATTCACGTCACATCTGTCAGATGAGAGCTGTATGATTGTATAACGTTTATTCGACTTTATTTATACAACTTTTATTAACTATCCAAATTTATCCAAATGTATCCAAGGAGACTTTATATTCTTTATATATGAACAACTGAGGGTTAAGGGCCTTGCTCAGGGGCCCAGGAGTGGCAGCTTGGTTTCACAGGGATTCAAACTCACACCCTTCTGATCATGTTTGTGTGACACATGTGATGGGTTCAGACAGAAGATCCTGTTGGGGGTCAGGCAGGTTACAGGTTATGTACAGTCTTTGTACAACACAATATTAGCCCAGGACCTCAGTGTTTGTCTCCCAACTGGTGAACGTTAGGGAGGTCAAGACTTTCTCTATCTGAGATTCCAATATATCAATTTCACTATTACACTGTAATTAACTTTCATTTACATCTACAGAGAGACTTATTTATACAACTTAGTACTTGTGTTAGGGTTAACTATACAGCTACCACTTCGTTTGAGAGACAGAGAGAGACAGACAGAGAGAGGGGGGGGGGAGAGAGACAGACAGAGAGGGGGGGGCAGACAGAGAGAGAGAGACTTTTTGACCTTTTCAACACTTTATTTACACAAGTCACATATCATTAAAATTCATGGCAACTTAATAAATAAATAAATAAATAAATAAATAAATAAAGATGTAAGATGGTTTCTACATTGATTAACACATGGGTGATTAGTTGAACTCTGGTGAAAAGCATGAACAGTTTGTCTCTGTGAACAGAAAGGACAGTCGTGTGTGTGTGTGTGTGTGTGAACAGAAAGGACAGTCGTGTGTGTGTGTGTGTGTGTGTGTGAACAGAAAGGACAGTTGTGTGTGTGTGTGTGTGTGTGTGTGTGTGAACAGAAAGGACAGTTGTGTGTGTGTGTGTGTGTGTGTGTGTGAACAGAAAGGACAGTCGTGTGTGTGTGTGTGTGTGTGTGTGAACAGAAAGGACAGTCATATGTGTGTGTGTGTGTGTGTGTGTGAACAGAAAGGACAGTCGTGTGTGTGTGTGAACAGAAAGGACAGTCGTGTGTGTGTGTGTGTGTGTGTGTGTGAACAGAAAGGACAGTCGTGTGTGTGTGTGTGTGTGTGTGTGAACAGAAAGGACAGTTGTGTGTGTGTGTGTGTGTGTGTGAACAGAAAGGACAGTTGTGTGTGTGTGTGTGTGTGTGTGTGTGAACAGAAAGGACAGTCGTGTGTGTGTGTGTGTGTGTGTGAACAGAAAGGACAGTCATATGTGTGTGTGTGTGTGTGTGTGTGAACAGAAAGGACAGTCGTGTGTGTGTGTGAACAGAAAGGACAGTCGTGTGTGTGTGTGTGTGTGTGTGTGTGAACAGAAAGGACAGTCGGTGGTGTGGTGTGTGTGTGTGTGAACAGAAAGGACAGTCGTGTGTGTGTGGGTGTGTGTGTGTGAACAGAAAAGGACAGTCGTGTGTGTGTGTGTGTGTGTGTGAACAGAAAGGACAGTCGTGTGTTTGTGTGTGTGTGTGTGAACAGAAAGGACAGTCGTGTGTTTGTGTGTGTGGTGTGTGTGTGTGTGTGAACAGAAAGGACAGTTGTGTGTTTGTGTGTGTGAACAGAAAGGACAGTTGTGTGTTTGTGTGTGTGAACAGAAAGGACAGTCGTGTGTTTGTGTGTGTGTGTGGTGTGTGTGTGTGTGTGAACAGAAAGGACAGTTGTGTGTGTGTGTGTGTGTGTGTGTGTGTGTGAACAGAAAGGACAGTCGTGTGTGTGTGTGTGTGTGTGTGTGTGTGTGTGAACAGAAAGGACAGTCGTGTGTGTGTGTGTGTGTGTGTGTGTGTGTGAACAGATTGGACATTTGTGTGTGTGTGTGTGTGTGTGAACAGAAAGGTCAGTCGTGTGTGTGTGTGTGTGTGTGTGTGTGTTTTAACAGAAAGTACTGTCGTGTGTGTGTGTGTGTGTGTGTGTGTGTGTGAACAGAAAGGACAGTCGTGTGTGTGTGTGTGTGTGTGTGTGTGAGAACAGAAAAGAAAGTTGTGTGTGTGTGTGTGTGTGTGTGTGTGTGTGATCAGATCCGACAGTTGTGTGTGTGTGTGTGTGTGTGTGTGTGTGTGTGTGTGTGAACAGAAAGGTCAGTCGTGTGTGTGTGTGTGTGTGTGTGTGAACAGAAAGGTCAGTCGTGTGTGTGTGTGTGTGTGTGTGTGTGAACAGAAAGGACAGTCGTGTGTGTGTGTGTGTGTGTGTGTGTGTGTGTGAGAACAGAAAGGACAGTTTTGTGTGTGTGTGTGTGTGTGTGTGTGTGTGTGTGTGTGTGTGTGAACAGAAAGGACAGTCGTGTGTGTGTGTGTGTGTGTGTGTGTGAACAGAAAGGACAGTCGTGTGTGTGTGTGTGTGAACAGAAAGGACAGTCGTGTGTGTGTGTGTGTGTGAACAGAAAGGACAGTCGTGTGTGTGTGTGTGTGTGTGTGTGAACAGAAAGGACAGTCGTGTGTGTGTGTGTGTGTGTGTGTGTGTGTGAACAGAAAGGATAGTCGTGTGTGTGTGTGTGTGAACAGAAAGGACAGTCGTGTGTGTGTGTGTGTGTGTGTGTGTGTGTGTGAACAGAAAGGACAGTCGTGTGTGTGTGTGTGTGTGTGTGTGTGAACAGAAAGGACAGTCGTGTGTGTGTGTGTGTGTGTGTGTGTGTGTGAACAGAAAGGACAGTCGTGTGTTTGTGTGTGTGTGTGGTGTGTGTGTGTGTGTGAACAGAAAGGACAGTCGTGTGTGTGTGTGTGTGTGTGTGAACAGAAAGGACAGTCATGTGTGTGTGTGTGTGTGTGTGTGTGTGTGTGTGTGTGTGTGTGTGTGTGAACAGAAAGGACAGTTGTGTGTGTGTATGTGTGTGTGTGTGTGAACAGAAAGGACAGTCGTGTGTGTGTGTGTGTGTGTGTGTGAACAGAAAGGACAGTCGTGTGTGTGTGTGTGAACAGAAAGGACAGTCGTGTGTGTGTGTGTGAACAGAAAGGACAGTTGTGTGTGTGTATGTGTGTGTGTGTGAACAGAAAGGACAGTTGTGTGTGTGTGTGTGTGTGTGTGTGTGTGTGTGAACAGAAAGGACAGTTGTGTGTGTGTGTGTGTGTGAACAGAAAGGACAGTCGTGTGTGTGTGTGTGTGTGTGTGTGTGTGTGTGTGTGTGTGAACAGAAAGGACAGTCGTGTGTGTGTGTGAACAGAAAGGACAGTTGTGTGTGTGTGTGTGTGTGTGAACAGAAAGGTCAGTCGTGTGTGTGTGTGTGTGTGTGTGTGTGAACAGAAAGGACAGTCGTGTGTGTGTGTGTGTGTGTGTGTGTGTGTGAACAGAAAGGACAGTCGTGTGTGTGTGTGTGTGTGTGTGTGTGTGTGAACAGAAAGGACAGTTGTGTGTGTGTGTGTGTGTGTGTGTGTGTGTGTGTGAACAGAAAGGTCAGTCGTGTGTGTGTGTGTGTGAACAGAAAGGTCAGTCGTGTGTGTGTGTGTGTGTGTGAACAGAAAGGACAGTCGTGTGTGTGTGTGTGTGTGTGTGTGTGTGAACAGAAAGGACAGTCGTGTGTGTGTGTGTGTGTGTGTGTGTGTGTGTGTGTGTGAACAGAAAGGACAGTCGTGTGTTTGTGTGTGAACAGAAAGGACAGTCGTGTGTTTGTGTGTGTGAACAGAAAGGACAGTCGTGTGTTTGTGTGTGTGTGTGTGAACAGAAAGGACAGTCGTGTGTTTGTGTGTGTGGTGTGTGTGTGTGTGTGAACAGAAAGGACAGTCGTGTGTGTGTGTGTGTGTGTGTGAACAGAAAGGACAGTCGTGTGTGTGTGTGTGTGTGTGTGTGAGAACAGAAAGGACAGTCGTGTGTGTGTGTGTGTGTGTGTGTGTGTGTGTGTGAACAGAAAGGACAGTCGTGTGTGTGTGTGAACAGAAAGGACAGTTGTGTGTGTGTGTGTGTGTGTGAACAGAAAGGACAGTCGTGTGTTTGTGTGTGTGTGTGTGTGTGTGTGTGAACAGAAAGGACAGTCGTGTGTGTGTGTGTGTGTGTGTGTGTGTGAACAGAAAGGACAGTCGTGTGTGTGTGTGTGTGTGAACAGAAAGGACAGTTGTGTGTGTGTGTGTGTGTGTGTGTGTGTGTGTGTGAACAGAAAGGTCAGTCGTGTGTGTGTGTGTGTGAACAGAAAGGTCAGTCGTGTGTGTGTGTGTGTGTGTGAACAGAAAGGACAGTCATGTGTGTGTGTGTGTGTGTGTGTGTGTGTGTGTGTGTGTGTGTGTGTGTGTGTGTGAACAGAAAAGACAGTCGTGTGTGTGTGTGTGTGTGTGTGTGTGTGTGTGTGTGTGTGTGTGTGAACAGAAAGAATCGCCTCATCACTAATAAAAGGAGGGACATTTGATAGCATGACTTTTTGGCAGGGGAACTGAGGGGGAACCAGAATCCACTCATTAATTACGATCCCTTTCTGGACCAGTTTAGTTTGTCAACATGGTGGAGAAACACAACGATAGCACTGTTCATGTGGGAGGCAGAGACAATGTTCTCATGCAGAGACAAGGTTCTCATGCAGAGACAATGTTCTCATGCAGAGACAATGTTCTCATGCAGAGACAATGTTCTCATGCAGAGACAATCTTCTCATGCAGAGACAATGTTCTCATGCAGATACAATCTTCTCATGCAGAGACAATGTTCTCATGCAGAGACAAGGTTCTCATGCAGAGACAAGGTTCTCATGCAGAGACAATGTTCTCATGCAGAGACAATGTTCTCATGCAGAGACAATCTTCTCATGCAGAGACAATGTTCTCATGCAGATACAATCTTCTCATGCAGAGACAATGTTCTCATGCAGAGACAATGTTCTCATGCAGAGACAAGGTTCTCATGCAGAGACAAGGTTCTCATGCAGAGACAATCTTCTCATGTCCCACCACATCTCCTATCGCTAGCACACACTCCTCTACACTCACCCCACACACCACCCTCACACCGTGCTGGGGAGTCAGACTCACATACAGCTTTGTGCTCGGAGACACCATGCTGCTCACACACACACACACACTAGAATACACACACACACACACACACACACACACACACACACACACACACACACA
Source organism: Tachysurus fulvidraco (assembly GCF_022655615.1). Taxonomy (NCBI): domain Eukaryota; kingdom Metazoa; phylum Chordata; class Actinopteri; order Siluriformes; family Bagridae; genus Tachysurus; species Tachysurus fulvidraco. Next base: position 29,408,415 of record NC_062526.1, read on the forward strand.
CACACACACACACACACACACTAGA
>NC_062526.1:29410939-29415939 GCF_022655615.1 Tachysurus fulvidraco
CTCATGTCAGTGCAGCTACAGTATACCAATCCTCCAGGTTAAATGTGTGTGTTTGTGTGAGGCTCAGCGTAGCAGGCCGGGGTTGTTGATTACTAACGAGTAAATCTTCACTGTGATGTCATTTGAACAAGTGACCTGAAGATAAATCAGTGCTCCACAGGCATCTGAAGATCACTATTGGTCTCTGTTGGGTTTAATGGTGTCTGATGCACTCTGATAATGATGGTGTTGATGATCCTGCTGGAATGCATTGACATCTTACATCCATTTCTATCTGCTATATTCTATATAACGCAAATATAATGCAAACACCTGAATCCTAACACAGACCTCACCATGGATTACTAAACTAAGCGAAATACTAATGTGAGATTTAATGCAGTAGTTTCCTATTACATCTAACACAAAGTTACAATCATTTCAACACAAACTCTCTAACTAACTCTGACGTCAGCCTGTGGTCCACAACATCAGTTTGTTAGAACATTACATCTTCAGTCTGCTGCTAAAGTCTACTTCTTATGCATAAGTGCTGCTTCTTATTGGTCAGAAGTGAGAGCTGAGAGAACATGCCAAGTTTTTAACTAGACCGTGTGTGTGTGTGTGTGTGTGTGTGTGTGTGTGTGTGTGTGTGTGTGTGTGTGTTTACAGCTAATATATGAGAGTTTTGCTCGATTTTTGGTGGAGCATAAAGGCTATGATAAAGATCTGCTGAATGTGACTCCAGACACCTGGGACTTCTGGTGAGTGTGTTTGTGTGTTTGTGTGTTTGTGTGTTCGTGTGTTTGTGTGTTCGTGTGTTTGTGTATTGCTATGTTGTTATTATGCAGTCTGGCTTAAAGTGTTATAAATATCATAAAAGTTGAAGTTGGATTTATATTGCATGGGCTTTTTGTATGAGATTTAACACTTACATAGCAGACACACTGTCCCCTGTGTGTGTGTGTGTGTGTGTGTGTGTGTGTGTGTGTGTGTGTGTGTGTGTGTGTGTGTAGTTTTAAAGGCCTGGTGGTGGATTTAGAAGAGGGAAACCTGATCAAACTTGCTGAGGATGGAACAGTGCTACGGTAAAATGAGAACACTGTTTAATGTGTTTAACACTTTATTTTTTAGGAACAAACACTAGACATTTTTTATTTTGTAATTGATTGACTTGTTAAGAAACACTTGGAGATCTATTGTGTGAAAATGACTAATAATTTACTATTAGTTCAGAATCAGAAAGATCTTTATTGCAGGCGTGTTTTCACATATGAGGAGTTTGTTCTAATATAGAAGCTCCACAGCGTAACAGAATGGCATTGACACGAACACACACACATATCAAGTATGTACAGTGGGAAAAATGTGCAAATTGAAATATAAATAAGTAAGTATGTATTTTAAGTAAATAATGTAAGAATAGTGTTGTGTGTTCTGTGTATGTCAAGTGTTCATCAGATGGATTGCCTGAGGGAAGAAACGTATTACATCTGAATTCACCTGTTATTAGCTTAAAATTAGCAGCATTATGTAGATTCCAGGGAGCATCGAGTGACAGTAACACAGCAGTAACACAGCAGTAACACAGCAGTAACACAGCATTAACACCAGCCCTGAGAATGTGACTGTTGGTGTGACTTCAGAGCGACTCACGGAACACGGTCCCTGAGCACAGAGGAGATGATGAAGACCTACGGCCCAAAAAGACAATGGAAACATTTTAACAGCCTCAACACGACGTTCACACGATCTGGTACATAGCAAACATTTACACATCTATTCCTTTATAACCTGAGCTGATAGCTGAGAGCACCATCAGATGATGGTGTTCTTTAACACACAGTGTAGCCATGACAACCTACAGCCCCAACACACAGCATTAGCAGTACATGTGTTATGTTCCAGTATTGTGGTGCCTTTTTAATGGCAGACTTGTAAATGACTTAAGTTCTTCTGTTGATATGGCAACAAGTTTAAGTTAGTTGATAGTGATGCAACACAACATTTAAAATTCAGTTTGATTCAGTTTTACTTGTATAACACCTTGAACAATGGACATTGTCGCTTTAAAGGACTCTTTAAAAACCATCGTCATTGTGGCTTAAACCTTTGTTTAATTTCTGCAGCTAAATACTACTATTATGACAACTACTTTGACCTGCCAGGAGCTCTGCTCTGTGCTCGGGTAGTGGACCTGCTGAACAAGGTAAAGACGTGTGATGGATTTTATCATTTACATGCAGAATTAGTTTGTTCAACATACGCACTTCTTTTTTTCCTGTTAAACAGAAAGGAAAAGAAGTCACACCAGAATTTTGGAAGGACATGGTGGCCGCCATTGATCATAACTACAATACGTCTGCTTTCAGAGGTTTGTAGACCATTTCATCTCTTAAGTTGAAGAGAAAAAAAACACTGAATTTATAATGAGATGAAAAGTTCAGAAGCTTTTCAAATGTACTGCTTTTTACTGTGGGATAAAACAGGACAGAAATCTTTAGGAAGAACACTCGGACACACTCGACACTTTTATACTTTTATTTCTGGTGGATCACAGTGATGTATATAATGTGAGACATCTCGTGCGTTGTTAACTTTGCAAATAAATGCAATAAGTTTTTACTTCAGTAAATTTTTATTTAGGTGCTCCAGAAATTTCATACAAAAAAATCAAGTTTTGAAAACACAAGCGCACAAAGCGATCATGTTGTAAGACCTTTAGAGAATACAGAGCATCGTGGTCTTGTAGGATTTTAGCACTAAGTGATTTTCATGGAATAAACACGGGTTACATCTTTCACATGGATAAACATTTGGGTGACACAATACATTTATTAGCGAATATTGAAAGACTGTGATGAGCATTTTTTTTTTAAAGAAAAACAAAAGTTTACTTTAAAAATGTAAGTTTTAATTCATTTTGCATCACAATCACGTTGATGCAATCAAGAAACCAGTGAAAGAACAGTGGACATTATTGTCTGCGTAGATGCCATTGGACTGGTCATCTGGAACCTGTACGTAGACTGTATCGCCCATGTGCAGCATGAGTACAGTACTAGCTGACATCTGATCCAGGAAGCCCTTATTATACTCATCATAGGAAAACACCACTGGCTCGTTGTTTTTGTAAAGTGCAACCAGAGCGTTAGCCCCATTTACGTGCATGTGGAAAACAAAGTAATAAAATCCTGGAACCTGACAAGTAAACACCCCAGTGCTAGGGTCATAGTGGTTCTCTCCATTGTACACAATCTGGTTGAACACGATTGGTGTTCCTGAATTAGGGTAAGCTGTGGTTAAAAGAGCCGTGAAGGCTGACATGCGTGGCTTCATCAGGTCATGACTGACCGGGTACACCTCAGATTTGAGGGGCATGCTCTTTTCATTATAATAAACAGTCTCACCTGGTGGACCAGGTGGGCCAGGAGGTCCAGCTAGACCTGGACGACCATCCTGACCTCTGGCACCAGGGAATCCTGGGGGACCCTGTGGGCCAGAAAGCCCTTTGGTTACCAGGCCAGCTGGGCCAGGGGGTCCAGGGAGACCAGGATTACCTTTTGCTCCTGGGGATCCACTTGTTCCTGCTGGCCCCATTGGTCCCCTTGCTCCAGGAAGGCCATTTTCACCCCTGTTTCCAGGCATGCCTTGTGGACCAGTATGGCCCTTCAGGCCAGTTGGACCCATAGCCCCTGGGCTGCCTGATGGCCCTGTATAACCTCTGTCACCTTTGGGACCCGGATATCCTGTAGCACCATGAGGACCTTGTGGACCTGATGCTCCTGGAAGACCTGGTTTGCCTGTAAAGCCCTGTGGTCCCAAATCTCCTTTTTGACCTTTTGAGCCAGGTGCCCCAATAATACCAGCATCACCTTTAGGTCCCAGTGGACCTGTCTCACCTGGAAATCCCCTATCACCCTGTGGACCCGTTGGACCCACAGGCCCACTAGCACCTGGCTGACCTGTAAATCCTGTTGTACCAGGTTCTCCCTTCTGTCCTGATGTACCTGGAGTACCAGGTGCACCTCTGTTTCCTGGAATTCCAGGAGCACCAGTTTTGCCAACACCTTGAAGACCAGGAGCTCCGGGTTGTCCAGCTGGTCCCTGAAAACCTTTAGGTCCCATTGGACCAGGCAGTCCTGGAGCACCGTTTTGACCGGAATTACCTGGTGCACCTATACCTGGTGCTCCTTGGTGTCCCTTTGGACCTGGTGCACCCATGGGACCTGGAGCCCCAACTCTACCGGGCAAACCTGGCTTTCCAGGTTCTCCAGTGTATCCAGTTGCGCCAGGCTTTCCAATTCCTGGTTGACCAGGCTGACCTGGAGGACCTGATGGACCAATTGGGCCAGGTCCACCAGGATGTCCTTGCACACCATGACCTGGTTCACCTTTCTGTCCCGGTAGGCCAGGAATACCTGAAAGTCCTTTCGAACCAGGTTCTCCTCTAGGTCCCATTGCTCCAGGTAGACCATGAGGTCCTGGCTTTCCAGGAGCAGAGAAACCAGCAGGACCTGGGCTGCCAGGGGCTCCCGGAGGTCCTCTTGCTCCTTGGGGTCCTACAGGCCCAGAATCTCCTCTTTCTCCAGGCATTCCGTTATCACCTGGTTTTCCTGGTGCACCTGGGCTTCCATGCTTTCCAGGTGCAGCATATCCTGCCGGTCCAGCTGGTCCAGGAGGTCCTGGTTGTCCCTGCCTGCCCATTATGCTCATTCCTGGGGGACCAGGGGGACCAGGCGGACCCGGGGGGCCAGGTTCTCCCGGAATACCTGGAGCCCCTGAAAGCTCTAGAACAGAGTTAAATATGATTAGAGAAGATGACAGGGTGCTAAGACTTATTAGTTACTTCATGCACTGTGTCTCATAAACAACAGAATCTGAACATTTTACATGAACATGTATCGGTAATGAACTGAGCTTTAGACATTCAATAAAGAAATGTGATGTATGTGAATGAGCATAATTCATGGTATAACTGAAGTTTTATTAATTCAGCAAGTGATCATGTGCTGTTAGTG
>NC_062526.1:29423439-29425939 GCF_022655615.1 Tachysurus fulvidraco
CCGCACTACCATCACCACCACCATCCCACACTGCACCACCATCACACACTGCACCACCACCATCACACACTGCACCACCATCACCACCACCATCACACATCGCACCACCACCATCACACACCGCACCACCACCATCACACACTGCACCACCACCATCACCACCACCATCACACACCGCACCACCACCATCACACACTGCACCACCACCATCACCACCACCATCACACACCGCACCACCACCATCACACACTGCACCACCATCACACACTGCACCACCATCACACACCGCACCACCATCACACACCGCACCACCACCATCACACACCGCACCACCATCACCACCACCATCACCACCACCATCACACACCGCACCACCATCACACACCGCACCACCACCATCACACACCGCACCACCATCACCACCACCATCACCACCACCATCACACACTGCACCACCATCACACACTGCACCACCATCACACACCGCACCACCATCACACACTGCACCACCATCACACACTGCACCACCATCACACACCGCACCACCATCACACACCGCACCACCATCACACACTGCACAACCATCACACACCGCACCACCATCACACACCGCACCACCATCACACACCGCACCACCATCACACACCGCACCACCATCACACACTGCACTACCATCACACACCGCACCACCATCACCACCACACTACCATCACACACTGCACCACCATCACACACCGCACCAACACCATCACACACCGCACCAACACCATCACACACCGCACCACCATCACCACCACCATCACACACCGCACCACCATCACACACCGCACCACCATCACACACCGCACCACCATCACACACCGCACCACCATCACACACCGCACCACCATCACACACCGCACCACCATCACACACCGCACCACCATCACACACTGCACTACCATCACCGTACACTCCTAACACCATCACCACTTCTACTGACACCGACATGTTTATGACCTTTACACAATTTCACTCTACACACATTTTGTTCATTCTGCTGCTAAATTGTGTATTTAATCGTTTGCTTTTAGATTGTGTATGAGAGCCGGTCATGAACACACCCTGTGTGTGTGTATACTTTAGCCCAGCAAAACTCAAGACCCTCTCACACACACACACACACACACACACACACACACACACACACACACACACACACACACACACACACACATGTGAACTCTTTAAGCTGAATGGTAAAAATAATTGCAGGTTGATGAAGTGTGTACAATTTAGCGGGGAGACTAAAGTTAGCATTGGTGTGTGTGTGTGTGTGTGTGTGTGTGTGTGTCTTAGTACAGATTTAGTACAGATTTAGTGCTTTAATAAAGCCACTGCACCACTAAAAGCTGCCTAAGCTTCATAAACGCTGGGTGTGTGTGCACTTACACGGGTTATTGGGAAACAAGTTTAAATATATTACCCAGAATTCTGAACACTGTGTGTGTGTGTGTGTGTGTGTGTGTGTGTGTGTGTGTGTGTGTATATTTAGTTTTTCTCCATGTCATTGAGGTTTAGAACACTAAAATTGCAGTAAAGTTTTAGACCCAAATCACAGCAAACAGACTGAAAGTTTTCTACAGCAGCTTTAATTCACTTCCTGCTCACGATCCACATTTACTTTATTATTCACAAATCGTTTGTATTCATATCTACAAAATACGGTGTTCATGAAAATCCCATAAGTATGAAATCCCTTTCATGTCCTGCTTCTGTATCAGATAGAGTACATGATGAGGTGTCCTTATACGTGCTGGAGACTTTGGGTTCATTTTATTCTATAAATACACACTAAGCTAAGGAATGAGCTTTAAACACACTGCTGCAGTGTTGATGTGTGTGTCGTCTGTGGGAAGAATAACAGTTTTATAATGATTGTTAATTATAATATTATAATGATCAACATATCATTACATCGTTATATCATTACATCGTTATATCGTTATATTGTTATGAAATCAGCAAAACACTTCCTATGTTTAAACCTAACCTGCAGCTCAGCAGGGTTATAATTATACTGTGTCCCAATCCACAGCACTTTCACTGTGGTGCACAGTTTTAGGGGTCTTTTGGTTTGTAGTCATGTCTCAAGGCTGAATGGACAATTTCCAGAGTGCTCAAGAATTCCCACAATGCACTGCAGTCTATCAGATCTATATCAGTGTGCACCTGAGTCAGAATATCCAGGTCCAGGTACTAGACTCATGGGTTTTGTGATATAGTGTGTTTTATAAAGTGACAATTTATAAGTGTGTGTGAGAGTGTGTATGTGTGTGTGAGTGTGTGTGTGTGTGTGTGTGTGTGTGTGTGTGTGTGTGTGAGTGTGTGTGTGAGTGTGTGTGTGAGTGTGTGTGTGTGTGAGTGTGTGTGTGTGTGAGTGTGTGTGTGTGTGAGTGTGTGTGTGTGAGAGAGAGAGTGTGTGTGTGAGAGAGAGTGTGTGTGTGTGTGTGTATAAAGG